>NC_037292.2:10000-313010 GCF_000002775.5 Populus trichocarpa | reverse complement strand
AAGACAGCATCCAACACGAGTCCAATTATGTTATATCAACAAAGGCAATGCTCAAGATTTTATACCTGATGCAGGATCATAGGTTTGTTAGCAAACTCAACAAGTGGTTTAGGGTGTTTGAGAGTCAACGGCCTCAACCGTGTTCCAAACCCTCCAACAAGGATCAGTGCCTTCATTCTGACAAGCTCCCTGCTTTCCCTGCAAATTACATGTTCAGAAACCAGGCGGCAAGCAGTCTAACCAAGAGTAACAGAATACAATTTATGACTGTTTCGTTCTCTAACTAGTGTTATGGCATAACTGTCAAATGCACTCCAACAAACAAAGCTACCCAAGAAAATCCTTTTTCTGCCATTTTGCCTGCTTTTTTTTATGTGATGTGATGAGTAGCAAGAGTCACCATATTCAGTAGTTTATAAATTAGAACCATGATGGGGAAAAAAGCTTTTAAAATGATTACACTAGAATGAGAAGCCAGGTGAGTACTTAGGGCATTAAACCCCAGAAATCATACTCGAAAGAGTCAATCCCGACCGACTGCGAAATAGATTTGCTACAGCATTCAGCTAAAAAAGATGTTAACATTCTAGCCCTCGAAAATTTAAAAAACTTGTTTCATCAATCAACTCATCCGCAAGCCTGACCTTTACCGAGTCGGATGCATCATTGGATAAAAAAGAAGAGAGCATTCCATCATTTAAACCATGAAGAACAGCAGAAATGTCAAAAGGGGGTCCTCATAGAGACAAAATCTTTCAACATGATTCGTCCTTTCTTGTTTTAAGTGGATTTTACATTGAGACTGATCGTACACATTAAATAGGACTAAATCTTACTAAAACAACAAATCTTAATATAATATAAACTGAAGTAGTACATACACACAAGATCTAACATAAAAAAAAAAAAAAAGGATAACTCTGAATTAATAATTTAACCAATCGTAAAAATGGCTTTAAAAATTCTTTCAAAGATCAAACAAAACCACAAAAATCAGAATCACGAGTAAGCCAAAAACAAAAAAAGGAATCAAATTCTTGTCAAAACATTATCCACGTTGCTACATTTCAGAAAACAGCACCAGACCCAGACAACAGCACCATAAGGCCTAAAAACACAGAGACAAAAAACAGTGAAACGAGTACCTTTAGCCTCACAAGATCCCGAACCCGAGTCACAAGAGCAGGTTTCCGAGAGAGCGAGTCAGAGGTGTCTAATACAAATGGCGGAGCTTGGTTTGATGGGGGTACGTGAATTGCATGGAAGATGCAGAGGAAGCTCAAACGGAAGAAGGAGGAGGAGGAACAAAGATTATATTATATACTTAGAGAAGTAGAAGAAGAAATTATCAAAACCCCACCGGCCTTTGCCCTCCCTCTCACCTTCGCCTCTTCACTTGGTATTTATAGACTGATAGAATTGCATTTGCTTCAGGACTCCACTTCCACCTAAAGAGAGGATTTGTCTTTCTTCTTCTTCTTCTTCTTTTAAAACTGCCCCTCATTTACACTACTTTTTTAAGGATTATATTTGGTCCCTGTAATATTGACCATTTCTTATTATTGAATCTCTACTACACTTGTTTTTTAATTTGGTCCATCTCCTCATAAAAATGTTTCCTGACATCTAATATATAACCTTCCATTTTTTTCTGACATGTCAAGAATTAAAAGTAAATTGAACATATGGATCATATTAGAATGTATTAAAGTAAAGGGACGAAATGAGATTAAAAAATAGAAGGCACGTTGAACAAAATTGTTGTCCGAGCTTCTATTCGGCACTTGGGCTTTGGCCCGTCAATGGAATAAATGTAAATCAATGTCCTTTTTTGAGAGGCCCGTTTGGTAAACCGGTGGATCATACTAAAAGCTTCCATTTTATGTTTTTAGTGGCCCGCAGTTAGTGGACGAAGGTATTTGTTCAGTAATTAGATCTCATTTGAAAAAACAAATTAGGACAAACTAAAATTTAATTTAAAAGATAAAATTAAAAAAAATTAAAATTAATAAATTAAAAAAAAAATTAAAATAATAAGAACTAAATTAAAATTAAAAATAAAAAATCAAGATTATGGATCTAAGAATGAAATTGAAAACAAATTAGAATTTAATAAAATAGCTAAAAGTAAAAATTAGAAATCAAAACATTGAAAGTCAAACTTTAAATATCATCAAATATTGAATTGAAGGGCAAAACTGAAAAAAAAAAACCAAATTCACAAAAGAATCTAAAATAAAAATAAAAATAAAAAGAATGGGGACCACAAAAATTAAAAAATAAGGTCATGGATTCAAGAATGAGATTGGAAATAAATTAAAATTTAATAAAAGAGGCAAGAATCTAAATTAGAAATCAAAACATTAAAAGTCAAACCTGAAACATCATAAAATAAGAGCACGCGTTTGATTTAAAAATCAAATGTCAAATGATGAAATTGAAAAAAAATAAAGTTCGATATAATTAAAAGAATAAGGAGAAAATATGATAAACTTAACAAATTACACACTCTTCTGATTTTTGGGAAGGAAAACTCATTATTTAAGGTGGAAGAGAGAGAAAAGAGGGGGGAAAGAAAAAATATTTTTAAAGCTCCATAACATGTCTAGCAGCTATATGTGTTGGATCACTATGAAAGGGGATGGCGAAACGCATCGAGTGTAGCCTCAAATATGGTGTTTGACTACTAAGAAATGCTGCACAAACCGTTCGAAGGGTGTATATACCCATATGTTGGTGCGTGCGATGCATAAACATTTTTTTAAAATTTAATTTGTACAAAAATCAAATTTCCCTCGGACTAGAGAATATCTATGACCACTGCTCCCCCCGAGAGTGTATAAACTCAAGGAGGAAAGTATAAGCTGATAATTCAAAGAATATGGCAGGAAAGCAAGACTTTAAACTACCCTTGAAAGGAAAACCAATTCCTTGCTCTCCTGCGTTCTGTCTCAACAGGTCATTCATTTGTTTGAATGTTGGTAATGACTTCCAGGTCGGAACCCACTTCATCCCTTGGTTTAAGGGAATGGTGGAGACTTCGGGCAGGTATCGGTTGACGAGATCATCATGTATTTTCTCCTTGATAATACCAATAAAACTTGATCCGGTTGGATTATAGACTTTTCAGTCTTCTTACTTGTCTTTGGACACAGCTTAATCAATTTACTGTAAGTGTGAAGAAAGACAAGTATAACTTAACCAACAGATCGGCTTTATCATTCCTCTTATAAATCATCCTCCTATGAAAGGACGGGATTATGCTAGCACACAATATTAATAAAAAACCTCTCAATTTTAGCTATAGATTATCTGAATCTAAAAGTAGTTTAGTAACCACACCGTGTTAAGAAGAACCGAAAACCAAATGCCCTTATTGTGGAAATCAAAGACTAAAAACTTCTTTACCCCAATTCAATCTTGTAATAAAAAGTATATCTCATGAAAAATATCATATCAAGCATGCTATAAATGATAAGGGAAAAACAATGAGTTTATTGTAGAAATCCTCGATAAAATGTGAATGTATGTACAATATATCACTGGGTGCTTCTAGCTTTTGTTCTAACAAGCAAGTACGCCTTTATAGTGCATTTAGCAAAGGATTCATATGGCTAAGAAGCTTGATTTAACCTATAGTTTTCGATTAAAAGAAAAAAATTATCCACACAAGGATGTATGCTTGGTTCTATGATGACCCCATTTGTGTAGCTTGAAGGCATTGACTAGTTGTCAATTTCTCTTCACCGGCAATCTTAGACAATAAAAATGCAAGCTTGATACCATAAGATCCTGGCTTGACATCATTAATGTTACCCCAAGTTGAACACAAATCCTCCCCTGGAGGCTTTGATGCCTCTGAGCTCTTGTTCATACCTTGGTCTAAGCACCATTTTCCAGGCACCAATCCATTGGGTTCACGGTTCAAGACATTCTCATCTATCATGTTTAGTGCAGCAGCATCTTCTTTAAATGGCCTTGCAAATGCTGCTCCACCATTTAGCATTTTGTCATAAGGTGATTCCCCATCTGTAGTAGTTTCCAGAATATTGTACCTTAAATCATTGCTTACTGTTGTGTTTTGAAACTCAGGAGAGTTGCAGAGGACAGAGTGGAAATACGATTCAAGTGGGGATGCCGTGTTGCTGAAGTACATTAGTAGTTTTCTTGGAAGGTTGTCCCATCCTTGGACACAGTACTCCATGAAAGCTCTTGTAAGAACCAGCCAGGGTGAACCTGGTAGACAAACAAGCATTTACAACAAGTGATGTCTTTAAGATATGCCCTTTGAGTTGTAAGGGAAACTGACCTCCAAATATCTTGAAAGCATCAGGTGTTGTTCGAGTCTCAACAGCGTAATAAAGGTGGCTACTCTTCTGAAGATGTAAGCTGGGGTCTACAACAATTTGGTTAATCTTGTGTATCCTGCACCAAATCAATTCAACAGCCATTGCTTCTTTAAATCAATCAGGTTACCTTGAACTTCTTCTCTCTATAAAGTAAAGAAATTGCAGGATGAAAAATGGCTCATGCTTACTCGTTTTTCGCAGTGTCATTAGTATAGTTGATGAAGTTGAGATCTCTTGGCAAGGAAGTGAAGGCATGGAGGAGATCTGCCCAGAAATATTTATTATTAACAAATGCCGTGGACATTGGCATCACAAAGCTAAATTGCTAGAAAATATTGCAAGTAGCATTTACCATCTTGACTCACTAGAGGATAGTCTGAGACACTTAAATTGATGAACCAATCCCAGTCTGCACTCAGCTTAAGAAGCAATGCAGCAGCGTTGAGTATGGCAGCAAGAGCAGACGATCCCATTTCGTTGATAGCATAACCTTTTCCAACAACATTAACATTACCGTATGCTTGAAACAAACTTTCAGATTGAACTGAAACAACTAACTCTGCCCTTTCATAATCTGAGGATTCAGCATCAAGCTGCAATAGATATTGGTTCCTTGGATGATAAATTGCTTTTAATAGCCTTAACATTCTCTTCCCATCTCCACTAGTACCACATATCCAATAAGCAAGAACAGGAGGATAGGCCCGCCCTTTTGAAGGGACAATCACTGAAAAGTATTGCAAATCCTCACTTGCAGTAGCAGAAGCGTGATCATAAAACCATGACTTCGACAAGGCAATCAGTATCAGTAGACTCATTGCAAAAGCAAGAATCCATGCATGATAGCCTGAATTCCCTGAAGAAATTTTTGATGTCCTCATTTGATCATCAGCTTCTCAATGCCAACTTCACCTTCAAGGATTAACTTTTGAAAAAGAACTGGAAACCGGTGAAGAACAGGATAACAAAAAACAGGAATGTGGGAGAACTCTAGGAGGTGAGAAAATGCAGATACATGGTGAAAACTTGAGAACCTAAGAAGGGTTTGAGGAAGGTGTGAAGTTGTTGAACTAGGACTGCTCAACTTACTAGCAAAAAGGAATAAAAAACTTGAACTCGAAGAAAATTAGAAAAGCAAACAAAGGGATTGTGCAAAGGGAGGGTCCTTTCAAAACAAGGAAGCAAGGTTGTCCATGATGACAGCAGGGATTTTAGAAAAAGACATGGAGGTGGGTGGTGGTTCTTTTCTGCGAGTTATAATGTTTGCTGCTCTCTTTTCACTTTCTTCTGTAGTTTGCTCATTTGTGGGCTTTCAGCTTTCAAGATCAACCCCCCAAAAAACATAAGAAATTAAATTTAAAAACTTGAAAGTATTTTTCTTGTCTAAAACTATTTAGAAATATTTAAGAAAACATTAATTTAATATTTTTTCAGATAAAAATTACTCGGAGAATCATTTAAAAAAGCATTAGAATAGCAACGGTGAATGATGCCTCCTTGATAAGATATATATATAAATCTTAATAGCTCATGAAGTGATTATTGACATTATTTAAGAAATTAATTCGGAATAAATATTTGGAGGTAAACAATATTAATCTTTGTTGTCTGCCTGGAAGGATCCTCAAGATTATCCATCAGCGGTTGAAGACAAGACAGCCCAGCCAAAGCTTCTACTTTAATGATTTCTGATAATTGAATCATATGTCTTCATCATTAGAGTTTTTAGTAACTTGAGTTTTAAGCCATTTTATTATTTTATTTTATCATTTTTCTTTCAATATATATATATATATATATATATATATATATATATATATATATATATATATATATATTAATTTACCAACTGGACCGAACACAAACACGGCCACTCTTTGGGCCCAAATAATCTATTAAACAAAATCCCACTTTTGGATCAGTCCATTTGTTATATCTGATGTATTTTTTTATATACTGGTTTGGGCCTGCCCTTCTCCATCACCTGCTGCTCTAGGCTCCAAAAATCTTTTTCTTTTATTTATTTGTAGGGGAAATTAGAGCTGAATTCTTTTTATTTGAAAATTGAAACACGAAGTCAGTTTGTATTCTTACAAGTTAATATAATGTAAATGTGTTTTGTATTGATCTTCACTCAATTAACTAACCCATCTTAATTACATTTGTATGTAAAGATATGACATTATAAATAAACTAATTGGGATTAAAGATATAACTAATAAGGATAGCTATAAATTTGATTCGGGATAAAGATTGAATAAAAGTCAACCCAAAAACAAAAAAAAATTATTAAAATCAATCCTGGTTCTTACCCCTTTTTTATTCAAACCCCCCCTCTAGATTGGTTTAGAGGCCATTTGTTTACGCGTTAAAAGTTATGTTTAAAGTAAAATGCAGGAGCTAAGTGTTTGGTAAAGGAAAAATCATTGATTACTGTTCATGGGCCCCATCAATTTTTGTGTTTGAAACACGGGATTAAGATGCTGTTTGGTTTTGTGGCTGCGGGTGAGGTTCACCCGCAGCCACACATTTTGATGTTTGGTAAAGGAAGCAAACCTGATTTTACTTGGTAGGGCCTACTGATTTTTGCTGCCCAGCCGCAGGAATGGAGAAGTTCTCATGGTAATTTTTTGGAACAGTGGAGCCATGCTTCACTATTACAATGTTCAGTTTTTTTTTTTTTTTTTGAAAAATCAATGAAAAGGTTTAGTTTTTTTTTTCCCGAACAACACCAGTGCAGTTAATCGTGGACAATATTTTTTTAAAAAAAAAAATTAGTTTAAGGTAAATTAAATTTACTCGTACTGTAATGAAATTGTAATTTTTTTAAAAAAAATTGTGTTGTACTCGAAAAATTAGTATTTAATATTATTTAATAACACTATATAAATTAGAAAGATATTGCATGATGACGTAACATTTGTGGAATTTGATCGCAATTCTAATAATAAAGATATCACAATCTTTATTATTTAATAACACTACATAAATTAAAAAATTCAGTTTTTGTTGTTGCGCGCTTAAGAAACCATGAAAAATATAGTCCTTGTTGGATAGATTTCGTATGTAATGACATTGCATATAGTTTAATGGAATAATAAAAAATATTTGATATCAATATTATTTATTTCATGATGTAATAACATTAGTTAAATCTACAATATTTAAGTTAAAAATCATTAATATATATATAACCTCAATTTGAAAAGCATTTTTTTAACCAAACACGTTAAAACTACTTTTTCTTCAACCTCAATTTCAACCACAGTTTTAACCAAACACCTATTTTTTCAAATCAACCTCAACTAAAAGTACTTTTTATAAAACAACTTTTTTCAAACCACAACCACAACAGCTATCGCAATACCAAACACACTCTAAAAGAAGCAGCTGAAGGCTGCTTTTCTTGCATTGTTCATGTAATTGCATTGTTCAATGAACAGTGTGCATTAGTACACTGTTCATGTGAACAATGCAATTCTCTTGCACTGTAGTTTTTTTTTTGTAAGTTTTTTAATATTTTTTTAAAAAAATTAGTTTAGAGTGAATTTTATACCTGATAATATTTTATCTAATTTTATT
The DNA here is from genome assembly GCF_000002775.5 of Populus trichocarpa. NCBI lineage: Eukaryota > Viridiplantae > Streptophyta > Magnoliopsida > Malpighiales > Salicaceae > Populus > Populus trichocarpa. Next base: position 305,079 of record NC_037292.2, on the reverse strand, counting down.
ATACGCTAAAAAAATTATGGAAACTGTAATTCTTGTCGGATGTATTTTGTACGTAATGGAATTGTAGATGGTTTTATGGAATAATAAAAATATTTTATATTAAATATGATTTATTTCATGATGTAATAGCAATAGTTAAATTCACAATATTTAAATTAAAAATCATCAATATTAATATATATTTTTTAAAATTATTCTATAACCTCAATTTCAAAAGTATTCTTAACCAAACACATTAAACTACTTTTTGTTCAACCATAGTTTAACCAAACATCTATTTTTTCAAACCAATCTCAATTAAAAATACTTTTTATAAAACAATTTTTTTCAAACTACAACTACAATAGCTACCGCAATACCAAACAGACTCTTCACCGGTTCTTCCCGCTGCCAAATTTTCCCACGTGATAATTCTAGGCTAATAAGGATTACGGATAATTCATAATGAAATAATTAATAATAATAATAATAATTAAAAAAAGAAGAAGAAATCTCCCGTCCCTCTCATGCACTTGCCTCCTCCCCGCACAACCCAGAAGGATTGTCATAAAACCCTTGCTTTCATTCCTCTCTTAATCTCTGCCTACTCCAATGGAATCCATGCTGATGACAAGTTCAGTCTTTCCAGAGACATACCCACTTCTCAATAACATCCCCTCTTCTCCTCTGCCCCCTTCTATCAAATTACACAACACCAAGCGGACCGGGTCTCTCAGATTTGCCCAAAATCCCCACTTTATTTCCCTTCGTCTTCCAGCTCTAGCACGTCATGTTTCAGGTGGTGATGGTGATGATCAGGGGCCGTTAACTAATGGGTCTGCCTTCTTTTCTGATGAGACTCTTTCTTTGCCTCAGGTGATCATGTTTTTTTTTCTTGTTTTGGTCATAAAGGTGAATGCTTTATTTCTTGAGTTGATAGATTGACAATATACGAATTTATGAAAGTTTTTGCAAGGTTTAAGGAAGTCTCAGGAAAAAAAAGGGAAAAATAGTTGAGGTTGAATGTTGTGTCAGAGAATTTGATTGTCTTGTTTGTTTTTTATTCAGGATTGGAAAGAGAGAATTTTTTTACTGTTGAGATTGGAAAGAAATTAGCTTTAAGAAAGGGTTGAATTTTCTTTAGGATGTTAGGGAAAAGAGAAGAACTTTGCTCTTTTTCTTGAGGTTTTTGATTGGCTGAGGTGATGCTTGGTGGTAAGGGAGTTGTGGAAACAGGGTTGAAGAGCTGATAAGATTATTTTGAGGTTGAGAATCTCACAATTTCTTATACTACTAACCTGGTTGGAATCTGCAATTCTGTCCATTCAAGTTTCGTTTCCTTGTTTAACGGTGTATTTTTTTTTTTTTTTATTGTGCGCAGATTATAGTGAGTTGTTAGGCTGTTAGGGAAGTTTGGGGGGCAAAACCTGTGGTCAGTTTCTCCATTTAATGTAGAGGGTGTGGTTTTTTTTCCTTTCTCTTCGATCAGAGTTGTCTTCGTATGCCTATATGATGTTTTGGAACCTTTTCTTTTCTATGAGGTAGACAATAACTGGATTTATCAAATGGCTACTTCGGCTTAGTAGTGATGGCTTATCTCATGTTATGAAGGATAACATAAATCAAAGTGAAAGTAGTGAAAAGGATGCGGAGAAAATACTGAAGGTGGAGACGCCTCTGATTGTACCCCATGGAAATGGAACAGGTGGGGGAGCCAGAGCTGGGCTTTTCAGAACACCAATTTCTGGTGGAGTGCAGAGTGCAACATCAGCTCATGGCTTACCTCGACCAGCATTAGCAGTCCGCAATTTGATGGAGCAGGTAATGACCATTTGTTTTTTTTCTCCAGAACCTAGTCATTGCCCAGAATGTGTCTAATTTCATGTGTTTAATATAATGATTCTGAATGTATATTTCTTCATAACTCAGGCTAGATTTGCTCATCTGTGCACTGTAATGTCTCGAATGCACCATCGAAGAGAAGGGTATCCATTTGGTTCCTTGGTAGATTTTGCACCAGATTCAATGGGCCGTAAGTTCTCAAGTTTTCTTACTGATTACTGCTAAATGATATAGTTAGTTTGGCTAAAAAGATCTAATCAAATTGGACTAGAATTTGACACAAACTCTCGATTCTGGACACTCATTTGTACATTTAACAATGATTTTCATAGTGTGTACATGTGTCTGCAAATGATTTGACTCTTTTAATCTTTTTGGTTTTCGCAATCTGTAGATCCTATTTTTTCATTTTCACCATTGGCCATCCACACAAGGAATTTGCTAGTAGACCCTAGATGCACACTAGTTGTGCAGGTTAGTACATGCTCTTTCACTCTAGAAAATCCTGGGTAGTTTTTTTCTCCGTTTATGAACTTTACTGACAGTTAGGTTTCATAGATCCCGGGGTGGAGTGGCTTATCAAATGCAAGGGTAACAATTTTTGGTGATGTTTTCCCACTCCCAGAACACCAACAGGTAATCCTCCCTCTGTTCTTGAGAAAGTATGGTTTTGCTATATGCCCTTGAAGGTTAGATTTCTTTTCCTTTTTTTTTTCTACATGCACCGTCCGAGGGTATATACAACATGACCAGTTTCCATCTTAGTAGTGTCTATAAGGATCTCTTTGACATTTATGGTACTTTCAATAGAGTATGTTGCATTCTTCTGGTATTTGTGCTCCTGAATATTGGAGATCATTCTTTGCTGTAACTTACCTGCTAATGGGTTGTTAGTTTGTTGAGATACACAGAAATTTCTCTAAAGAATCAGCACCAATTTTTGTAGGGAATGTGCATCATCTCTTCATTTTTGTTACTCTAGAGGATCTCTCTTTTTTCTTTGTTGAGTATAATATCTGTTTGCATCTGCCAGGAGTGGGCTCATAAGCAATACATTGCAAAACATCAACAGGGGCCTTCCCAGCAGTGGGGGAATTTCTACTATTTCAGGATGCAAAACATAAGGTTTGTTTCTTGCATATCGAGGTTTGGTTAGATTTTCTTTATGCTTTTAGCTCCTTAGATTAGCTGCTTCAAATTTTAATTAAAAAAATTAGTTCCAAATTCTTCTACTGCATTTTGAGCATTGTGCTTGCTTAACCAAAACTTCAAAGGGGTTGAAGAACATGCCATGTAAAACTGGAAATACAATTAGCATATGTCTTCTCAGAGTTGGTTTAGTTGGTTTTGCTCAGAAGAGGTTTAAAATTCTTATTTCGATGGCATCTTTGGGGCAATTTTTGTTGCCCTTCTTGTTAGATGGTCATGACATGAGCTGCAAACCGTTGTGTTCTTTTGCATGCTCGTTGATTCGTGGCCTATTGAGCACAGTGGCAATAAGGAAGTTGATATTTGTGTGCTCTGTGTTTGAGATGTCTTTTTTTGCGAGTAAAGGCTTAAAACTCAACAGTGGATTTAACTTTACAAAACTTAATGAACATTTTCGGCATTCTAGTATATTGTATACATCTTAATCAACATTTCAGTAAATTTGTTGGCAGGAACTGCACGTAATTAGGTGGAGTCCCTAAGTTTATGTTATGAGCTCATCTTTAAATCTAAAGATAGAAGATCAAATGTCTAAAAACTTCAATCTTTTGCCAGTGACATATATTTTATTGGAGGTTTTGGCACTGTCGCTTGGGTTGATGTCAAGGAATACGAGGCCCTTCAGCCTGATAAGATTGCAGTTGACGGAGGGGAGCAAAATCTCAAGGTGATCTTGAAAATCCTCATTAGTTCCAACAGAGATGATGTGCACATGCATAAGGAAGTTGTCTCTGGTTCTGTTATTGTGTTTTAATCTTTTATTTTATTCTCTCTATGGTCTGATAAGTTCATTTGGGACTTGTTTCTGTTTGGTGTTCTCTGATCAAGGATGAAAATATCTAATACTGATTAGTTTGATTTGCTGTTTTACACTAAGGAGCCAGACTGAATTTCATCTTTGAATAATAAGCTTAGTTCTTTGTGACGTTAGTCTGGTCTATTACTGATATGGCTGTTAATGTGTCATAGTAAGGGAATGGTGAAACAGAAAAATCATGCATGTAGGTATAGCTATGCAAATGTTAAACACAGTTTTTGAGGGCTGCAACTGAATGCAGTCAGATTTGAATGTGCCAAAAAGTAGCTTGGCTTTTATTGATTGTAGCGTTTTGTTTTGTTGAGTGTCTGTAATTATTGTTTACTTGGTGGTCGCTTCACTTTCCACGTTCATGGATCTCAAGTGCTACTTGGCCTGATAATAGATTTCTTTTAACAAAAAGTCACCCGACAATCACATGAACTTTATGTTTCTGAGTTTATAGGTCCAGAGCTTATCTCATTCATTTTTCTCTATGATGATAAGATTTTCCAGCATGTACTTTGGGCTTCACCGTATTGGGATTTGCATTTGCTACAGGAACTTAATGCAATTTTCTCAAAACCCCTTAAAGAGCTCCTGTCATCTGAAACAGAGGTAGATGATGCTGCCTTTATATCAATAGACAGTAAAGGAACTGATATTCGGGTCCGTCAAGGGGCACAGGTAATTCCTTCGTTCAAGAACATTTCCTAGTCGATATTTGGTTATGTTCTTATGCTGGTGACTATATTTTGTATTCTATTCTTTTATAGTTCAACATACAGAGGCTATCATTTGAAGACGGGCACGCTGTTGAAACATTAGAGGAAGCCAAGGCTGCTCTTTGGAAACTAATAAATAAAGGCCAAGTGCACGGTTTGCAGAAATAAAACTTGGGCTGCTCTTTATGCGACCTTTCGTGCTTTTTTTATTGAGCTTGAAGCGAAATAACCGCATGAAGCTGAGTTTGTATCCTAATTCACATCAAAATAACCTCATTAGTTTTCTTTTCCCCGTTTTCTCCCTCAACTTTCATGTCCTAAAAACTCCTAGGACTTGTTGTAGGTGGACTGCAGTTTGTACACAGGTCTCGTGATAATGCAAAAGTTTTTTTTTTTCTTATGGCAAGCACAATTTCTTGCAAATGCTTGACTTGTATTGCCACTAATTGATTTTCAAAACACACGCAAGGCAAAAGGGCTACTACATATGACAAATTCAGCCATCATATTAGCTTCTCCAAACATGCATGGCCATCGGTCATCCTTATCGGCTTTGAAAAATAGGCTAGGACCTACCTTTTCTGTTTGAAAATGTGATGTTGAAATGCACTGTGATCAAACTGTAAGGTGTAATTGTCATTAACGTGAAATTGCAAATCAAGACAGAATCTCTTGATAATTGCAAGCAACCAAGTTTTAGTCTTATCTCAAGGAAGAATCAAAATGGTACAGCCCATGGCATCAGAAATTTGGTTTTTGGCCTGTTGAGAGACTACCAAGGCATGAAGGAAGCCATTTGTTAGATCTATTCTTCAATAACCTGTGATGAACCGAGAGGGTTAATAGGATACTTTTCGTCAAGCCTTCTCACTGCTTCCACTAACAGGATGAAAAGAAGGATGATGTTTCGTTCATGGGTTTTACCCACCATTAGAAGTTAATACAAGTGCTTCATTTGGTGTCTTAGTGATGATGGTGTATCCAACGGTTTCAATTATGACACGTAGTAGATTAATGGTCCCTTTTAAGTGTCAATCCTGATGATGACTATTCCACCTGGCACTCGAAATTCTATTGCCCTCTTCTCTCTCACCTAAAGATTCACTGTTGGAAACATTTCCTCTGTCATGTACAAGGATCCTATAAACAGCTTGTGGATCCCTAACCTTTATATAGCCAGGGAAATCTAGTGAAAGTAAATCTAAACCTCAATATAGTCCGTAATCTATACTGAGTCCCAAGACAGTACAATCTATCAATCGGATCCCTAATGCTTCACATGTTATACGCGGTATAGCGGCTTCGTTTTGAAGAAACTTGACAAAACAATTAAAGGACATGGACGGGAGACCTAATTGAGAAGTGTGTCTGAACTCTTTGGGACTCAATTGATAAAACTTATAGTTTTGAAACTCAATTGAGAATTGGGTAATATGTTAGGGTCTTTTGGGTTTTAACTTCTCTAAAAGGGCATCCCATTTGGACTCACACAGTAAATTCAGGAAAAAAAAAGATAAGAGAGTAGAAGATGAAGCGAGAAGATATAGACAAAGGTCTCTATTTGTCATTTGGCTTCCTTGTCTTCAAAATGACATGGTGGCAAGGAACAGTTGAGAATGAAGGTTGCTCATCATTTCATGTACCAGACAAAAGAAATGGGCTCCCCTCATCACCTATCTTTCTATCCACGATCTATCTCTTTTCAAGTCTACTGAATTTACCATCTTCCATATTTTTCACCATTTCATTCTTTGACATGACATGAACACCAGACCATTTCAGAACTATGTTTTGTTTCTCCCTACCCTCTGTCCAACACAATCCCACATACCTCAGTTGCTCCAATAACCATAGCCTTACATCTTAAAAAAACATAAGTCAGGACTATCCTACAAAACAACAAGCATGGCTACTTTCTTCATGGCAAAGAGTACTCCTAGAAGCAGCAACATTGGATCATCATCAGCATCACCGATAGTTAAGCTGGCTGATGACCATCTCTTCACAATTATGCTTCTGCTTCCTGTAGATTCACTTATCTCCTTTGCCATGACTTGCAAAAGGTTCAGGTCCTTAACAACTTCTGATACACTGTGGGAGTCCATATGCAGGAGGGAGTGGGGGTCCACATCAGTGGATGCCTTCAAGTCTTCTATCAATACCAACAACAATCAGCAGTTGCCATGGATGAGGTTATACAAGCAGGTGTCTCAGCTTGACTCATTTTCTTGCCATAAACTGCCTGACCCAGATAGTGACTTGATGCTCCCAACTCCCAGGGCTTCTCACTCTCTCAACTTTGTATCTGATTGCCTGGTCTTGTTTGGTGGTGGCCGTGAAGGAGGTCAGCCTATCTTTCATTTGATTAGATGTTATGATTCCCAAATCCAATCTCTTATTATGTTATGTTTCTTAAATGTGCCCGTGTGCGTCTGTGATGCTTCACTGTTTGATTTGCTGGTTAAGGATGCTAAAGTGATGTTTATATTAGTTTATGCCTGCTCATTAGTTCTGCCTTCAGATTTCTAGTGTTCCTGATTCAACTAACCATGGATTAGGGTTTCATTGCTTGAGAATTTTCTTGCTTCTTGATCATGGCTTCAATATATTGGTAAGTTTGAAATCGAGCATTCGTTGTGTTGAGTTGAGTTAAGTTATGCATCATAAGTTTCTGGCTGCCTTCTACGTTTATAAATTTAACTACATGTGTCTGTGCAGCATTATAGCCTAAAGCATGCTCCTCTGCTAAATTTTTTAACATACAAGATATTGTGAAGTGATGATGTGGTTTCTTTCTTGCTAGCTATCTGCAAATGCAGTAGTCCCACTTCTTATAATGCTTCTTGAGTGCCCATTTTGGCAACCAGATTACTGTATGGCAGCAATGATCTACTTATTCCACAATGTTTTCTGCTGCTGCTTTTCCAGTAAAAAACGTTCATTAGAATCAATTTAATTGTCCATTTCTGATAAAGTACAGTGACCCTCATCCTTGAACTTGAAAGTAATTGCAACTAGTAAAGGCGTCAATTCCAGAAGCTAATCAATCTCAGCATCCGTTTTCGCTTCCTGCACTGTGAAATGGAAAACACATCCCACAATGCCACTTTGTTCATATATTCCAATATTTATTAGCAGTTTGAGTTATAATTATATTGTGGAAGGATGGTTGAATCATTTCAGCAGGCCCCATCGGGAAAACTTTTAGTGAAAATGGACAATAATTGAACGATCATCATTCTCTTGATTTTTCTGAAGCTGTTCTGCATTTATTTATTTTTACCTGTTTATGTCAAATTGCTTCGGTGTATAACCATTTCTTGTTTTTGTTGTGTTGGTCTTTTTCGCAGGGCGAGATCTCGATGATACATGGGTGGCATACATAGGTAAAGATTTTCAAAGAATGCTAAAATGGCAGAAGGTTACCTCAGGAATTCCGAGTGGGAGATTTGGGCATACTTGCGCCGTCATTGGCGAAAATCTTGTGCTTTTTGGAGGAATTAATGATCGTGGGATGCGTCAAAATGATACATGGGTGGGGCAAGTAGTACTTGGTGAGAACCTTGGTATAACAACATTGTCATGGAGGCTGCTTGATGTGAGCTCCGTAGCACCACCACCCCGTGGGGCTCATGCTGCTTGTTGCATTGATAAAAGGACAATGGTCATCCATGGAGGCATTGGATTGTACGGCCTTAGATTGGGAGATACTTGGATTCTAGAACTTTCAGAGAATTTCTGTTCTGGAACGTGGATAGAGCTGGTGGCTCATCCATCACCTCCACCTCGTTCAGGACACACATTGACATGTATCGAAGGAACAGGAACTGTTCTATTTGGAGGAAGAGGTTTGGGGTATGATGTGCTGCATGATGTCTGGCTCTTGCAAGCGTCTGAGGATCAACTCAAGTGGGTACAGATGCTCTATAATTTGCAAGACATACCTGAAGGAGTCTCCCTCCCGCGAGTTGGCCACTCAGCCACACTAATTTTGGGAGGTCGGCTGCTAATCTATGGAGGTGAAGATTCACAGAGACACAGGAAGGGAGATTTTTGGGTGTTAGATGTTAGTAAGATCCCATCAATTAAAGAGCAGTCAACTCCATTAAATTCAAGGGGATTACAAGCAAATATGTGGAGAAGGCTCAAGGCAAAGGGTTATAAACCCAACTGCAGATCATTCCATCGAGCCTGTGCAGATCATTCAGGGCGTCGCTTGTACGTTTTTGGTGGAATGGTGGATAGCTTACTTCACCCTGCCGAAGCATCTGAGTTGAGGTTTGATGGGGAGCTCTTTCTGGTAAAATTTGAGCTGGAAACAGGAGCAGTAAGGTGCTGAGTTAACATAAGAGTGTTTCCAAATGATCACTCAAAAGGCCATAATTCCTAGCCCTGTAGATGGTAGCCCTCATGCAGCTCAATCATCTGCTTTGTACATGTTTCATGAATAAAATATGAATAATGCTAGACTATGCCTATTTTAGACAAATCTTGAGGGAGGCCATGGAAGTGATCCATATTGAGTCACTGCCTCCAGGATCAGAATGACAATCATCAGCCTCGGCCTCATTTTTCCGTCAACTTATTATTTCTATAAAATCAGTCTCCAAGCACTAAAGCAGTGGAGTGAGTATTCATGAGTCCTTTTGGACTAGCTCAATTAGCCCTCCATAGTTTGGACTGATTGTTTCAGGTCATGTCATTTGATAGACGAAAATCGATCTTGCTTTTTGTTAAGAATAATAAAAAAAAAAAAACCCATACTTGTTGACACTCAATAGTTATAAACCTTACAAACTATCCAAGAATAGGACTTAAATCCTAGACTTCCCTGCAGTTATGTCTTGAAGTTATTATAGTGATTGTTTTATAAATAATTTTTTATTTAAAAATAACATTCTTTTAATTTTATAAAATTTACTTTTAACATCCGATCTAAAAACAATAATTTTAAGTAAAATTAAATTTTAAATTTTCAAGGAACTATGTTTTAGCCGCCAAACACGCATTATCTTGATCACCATGCTTTACGCTGGTCACCAGACCACCCAGCCATAATCTCACGCATCGAAGAAACATTCTTTTCGACAGTTGAAAGACGAAGGTGCGCGTTCATCAAATACTTGTAATCACGAGAATTTGAAGCCAGAGATGGGATTGAAAAGGGCACATATTTTTATTATTTTTCCAGAAATAAAATCTAATAATGCGCTTTCCATGTTACAGTGAAGTATATTCTCAAGCTGATACAACACATCGGGAAGAATTGCTACTTCCCTCATTCCTTGACTTACACTGGGGAGTAAAAAATGTTGACAAAAATCACAAAAATGTGTGGAAGAATGATACAGATAAATATTTGCCTTGATGATGAGACATCAATTGGTTACATAGGAGGGGCTATCCTACCAAAGAAGAAACAGATATCGGTCATGAGTTCAATTTCAGTTTGGTTCTCCACATATCTGCAATTACTTTTTTTGGAGCTGGATCATCTGGTCCTCTATCTCGCTGTCCTGATGTAAAGTACAACCATCCGTTCCAGAATCCAACCAGTGTAGTTTTGACACGATATGGAAGTTTTCCGATTACTGACCATGCCTGCAGGCATTTATGACATAAAAATACAAGTTATATAATACCATCCGTTGTAACAGAAATCAATTTACAGAGGGGGGAGAAGAAAAAAAGGCACGGGTTAATGCAGCTAAAAAAATGTGATCTAGATATCCATATTGTATATTGTTGTGACTGCAATGACATGACAAAAGTTTGTCAGATTCTGGGGCAGGCATTAACATGACAAACTTCTAACGGACTTTTGGGAGACACAAGCACATGGCACGGTAGAAGCTGCCACAAACCGATTGTGAAAATGATCAGGTTCTTATCACTTCTAGATTTTGGTGTTCACCTGAACCAATACTAATTCATTGCTATTCTTGGTCAACAAAGCTTGATAGGGCAGTCAAGTTCAGGTAGCAGTGACCCGAATCATGAAACACGGGGAGGAAAAGTTTCTTGTCCTTCTGGGGTCAGAAGGATAACAGAAAAATCACATCAGCTGTTCTCTGACAATACTTTCAAGGTATTCCTTAAAATCTTCGTAATCTGAACAAATCCAATTCCAAATACAATGCTATCATTTACCGAATCAATCTCCACACTTTGATAAATTAAATCTGAAGTTTCTTGACTATCAGCGAACAAAGATTTCAACCAATTATTGGGCTGTTCCTGTACAAAGCCTTCCACCAGGAAAAAAGAATAGAGCCTAAGATTTAACAAATAGAGAATGCATACTGGAGTCTATAATATGTCATCAAATCTTTGGAGAATTTCAATTCAAAGTTCAAAAAACCATTCAAAACAGGAAGATGAAAGCAACTAGAAAGCAGCGAGCCAATAACCTTCCAGTGGCGGCAACCAGACAAGAAATGGATGTGTGCGTCTTGAAGTGTATGCACAAGCATTTAACACATGTATAGAGATATGTAGGGTTATGTACAAAACCCATTACAGATTACACCTGGGGCATTGTGTAAATTGCAGGTACTTTGTCGTGTAGAAATATGTTGGGTTATGTAAATTGTCTGGGAGAACATCCAAAAAACAACAACCAAGCCTTGATGCCAAACTAGTATGGAAGCACATAAGAAACATAAATTTCATACCAGTGTATCCAAGTTGAACTGGAAGACTTCACCAACCAGGACCATTTTTTTAGTTATAGGGTGTTTTTCAGTGGTGCCTCCAGCAATAACAATGGAATTATTAACAATTGCCCAAGCAAATTCAATGTGAGAGTCAGCCTTTGGCATAGGAGATAAAGGTTTCCACTTCATCTCATCATCCAGCATGTAGACCTCATCATATACTATCTGAAACAACAAAAGACTCATAATGAGCCAAAACCATTAAATAAAAGCAGAGGGAAAGAGAGAAGGGATGTGAAGACAAATTTCTCCGAGTTACAACATAAACATGGAATGTTTTAGTGATAATATACCTAAAAGTTAATTCAAAAATATAAACATTAAGTCTCAAGGTTGGTTACACAAATAAAGGAGATTGAGCATAGCTGAAACAAACTTATAAAGCTTAATGATACAAGATAATCACCAAATCAATGATACATCATGTTTTTATTTTCCGTTTCATATTAAGTTCTATTTCATATAAAATTGAAAGACAAGTGAAACATGAGCAAACCAAGAAAACTTGAAAAAGTTTTAGGGGACTACTTAAAAGCTTGGATAGAGAATGTCAATGCAATCTACAGAAGAAGTCATATAGGATTTGGATATAAAGATCACTAGTCAATATACCTCATTCCTACGAGAGCATTTGAAAATAGGTGATCCTGGCTTGGCCATAAAATCACCTTCCTGACCACCGATAATGAGAAGTCGATCATTAACCACGACACAAGCCCTGCATAGACGCATAAATTAAAAACCTAAACAAGCTTCAGTTGTGAACTATTTCCTCGGTCATTTCACTGGATGGTTACAAATTGTGATCACTTGATTGACAGAAACACTATCAACAATAAAATGTTTTATTAGTGAAACTGTAATAGCCTATTGGGAATTCATTCCAAACCAAACAACATAACTAAATGCGGAAATAATAAGACTAAGATTGGCCAGAAACCGATGTGGTCCTCCACGAGGAATTGGTATCTCAGTCCTCCATTCCTTTTCCAATGCTTTCCCATCCTTTACAGCAAGACTCCAATGCTCTAATGCTGGAGTGTGCCGATTTTCCTTGCTACCACCCATCACATGGAGTCTACCTCTCCAAAGTTGAGTTGCTGGTGCATATCTGAGTGTTATTACATTAAAGTTCAGAACCATTTACCAAAGAGCAAAGGAAAAAATACAGAGCATGAACTAATTTTTGCTTCAAATATTTAAAGCCACCAGTACATTCCATCACTGACACATTGCATTTCAATTCAGAATAAGAACCACCAAGATAAGGCAGATGACTATGCAAAAAGCATAAGATAATCCATTTCTCAAAGAAAAATCAACAAACAGTCAAATTATGCTGTTGCAAGATCAGCCAATGTCTTGCACACAATTTAAAGTTCATTTCAAACTATTTTGACACGTGCACATACCTAGGAACTGGTAAAGGAGGTAAATCCTGCCATTTCCTTGTCTCGGTATCTAGCACGAAATTACGAGCTGTAGGCCCTCTGCATTGAGGACCATATTGTCCAGTGACAACATAAATGTATCTCCCATCTGTGACCATTCCCAAGTGTGAATGAGCCATTTCTTTAGGCATATCAAATCTCCCTCCCCAGGTATTACCAGTAAAATTGTAAATATCTACATGTGAATGCACCTGTTAATTCCAAGAGAAGTTCCACCTAGAAAATTAGCAAATACATACGCAAAGTCAAACCATAGTGAACAAGAATAGTAGAAGAGGTGGAAAAGGTTTCTCACAAAATCAATTGTTCCATATCCAGCAAAAACATATAGAAGATCCTTAATTTGTATTGCAGCCCCATCCAGCCGAGGCACGGGTGCATTAGCCATTTTCTCCCATTTCAGTTCCGGTGCAGGCAAATCAGCAAATGTAGCCGATAAGGATCGATCATGGACACCATCTACCTGCACACATAAACAAACAAACAAATAACTATTCTTAACCTTTCCTAGACATCCGGGATTTCACTATAAACACAAAGCAAACGGGCAATACATAAATGGATTATGCTACAAACCTAAATTGAACCAAAAAACTTGTAGCTTTATCAGCCCCCACCATAACAACAGTAATAAACAACAAAGCATTCAACTTTTTCCTACATTACTCCCATAACCATAAAAAAAGCTCCGAAACTGCAAAAACACTCGAATGGGCAGTGCTAAAATTGTAAGTAAAGCAAAAAAGATCGTACCTTTATTTTTTGGGGTTTAGTGTCAGCAAGATGCGGTTCTTGTTTTGGAATTATTACATTGGATTGAGGATATTTAGGAGGAACCCGGTTGGATATATAAGAGGAAGAAGCAAAATGTGGAGAAGATGCCCACAGATAATCACCAATCAGGCCAAACCCTAATAGAACCACACAAACTATGACCAGTTTTGTTGATTTTTGCTTCCCTGATGACCTTACCATCTCCCTCTGTATATTTATATGTGCATGCACATTTAGCTCTGGAGAGATAAAAAGCTTAACACAGAAGGTGAAGTAGGAGCCTTGTGTCTCTGTAAAATTCTGACCTGTAATCTTTCTCAAGAAAAAGGAGAGATCTTGAGAGACAGAAGATGACAACCGGATGTCGGTTCATTTTATATTAGTTTCTTTTTAGGCTTGGGCAAGAAAGGAGATCTATCTATTGGATTGTTTTCAATTAGGTCCTCTATAATAACTCTGACTTACTACGCTCAACAAATCAGCATCATGTTAATCTCTCCCCTCCATTAATGGGAAGTTAATTTACTCCATTAAATTCTTCTTAAGAGAGTTAATCCATTAAGATATTTTAAGGAGATGCCTCGTAATTAAGAGGTATGATTTGACATGTTCATATGTAAAGGTTACTCCTGGAATTATTATTGAATTATATAAAGGATATTAATTATTAGATTAACTATTTAATCACTGAGTTAACTCACTTTTATTTCTTAATAAGAAATCAGAAAAGATATTCGTTTTGATCAATTGCGTTTTCAACACGCGTGGCCGAATTAACTCTTTAGTTTTAGTTTTTCGAATGAACATGTTGAACCGGGTTTAAGGGCTATGAGAGGAGATATGGATTTTAAGAACACGGGACAAGGACCACCTGGGCCATCTTGCCCAAGCCTTTCATGATAACAAGAATAAAAAAAGATTACTATTCTACGTCTTTATGATCTAATTTCATTGCTAAGAACACAATTAATCGCATAGGATTTAATGCTCGGGATAACTTAAAGGAGAGTTGGATTATGCAAGTCTTATTTCTGATTTTACTAACAGGAAAAATTAAATCCTACTTACAGAGAAAAGAGGTTCGCACAGACTTAATAGATTGAGAGATGCGCAGCATTCTTACACGGTAGTTTAACTCCTGAACATAGATTTTTTATGGAAAAAGGATCCAAAGGATGTAAGAAGAGCAACGAGTACAATATTACAGACCATTGAAAGCTTAAGCATGCTCTCTTCAACACACAGAAGCTTGAGTCTTCCAGACTGATACTGTAGATATTAATCGCTCGAGGAAGAATCTTCAAGAAGCTCAATTGATATGATTAACAACTTGCCATGTAAACAACAAAGTAATCTCTGCTTTGAGAAAATATACTAATATCTCACAACATTTTTCTTTCTATTTATCATAATCTCAATCCGCTGCCTCAAGCATGTAAAATTCTCTACAATATATCAAACCCAACCCCCATCACAACCTTCAAGACCTAGGTTAAAAAAAAATGAAAAAAAGATGGCAGAAAACACTTAAAACTATACACCTAGTGAAACCGAAAAGAAGAAAACACCACCACCAGTCTATCACAATCATCAATGCCACCTCCATATCACTTCCACCACCATCGATATTTAGATGGAAAAGAGAAAAGAAAAGGAATCCCAAAGTGAGTCTACAGCACAAGCTATTACACAGGTATGACATCATTCTTTGAAGTGTCTTCGCATCTCAAAACAATACCCTCGAGGCTAGCTGGAAAAATACATTTGGCCCATTGGCACCCAGTTGTAATCGGTTCGGGGGGAGGGACGATCATAAGCACGTTGTCATTCCTTTGAACAACTCCCATTACACTAACAGTGCTTCCTTCTTTGATGTACCTACACATAAAACATCTTCAGTTATTCCTGGTTACATGCAACTCATCGAAAGCAACTAATATAATAACAGGAAAGGTACAAGACATGAGGACCTGAAAGATACTGAACAGCTACCATCTCTAATCGAGGGTAAAACAAAAACTAGAATTCTTGGACTGCACACCCTATTATTTTTATAGAAAAACTGTTTGACAAGGGTACAAAGTAGCTTGTAAGTTATACTGGTCAGCTCCGTCCCCTCTTCTAACCAAACAAAAGATTGTTTAATTCCCATCCCCCTCCTTGCAAATCTAAATAAGCGAGAGCACAGTCTTCCTTTCCCTCTCGATCAGTAATTCTTCCCTCCCCTCCCCGAAAACTATTCCTGAATATGACTAGGTGTGTCCCAGAAAATCCTTATTACAAATGAGGAAAAACAAAAAACAGAGAGTTTGTACTGGCACATAAGCTTGCATAGACCAAGAGCTATGGTGAAAGTAAGAACATCAAAAAAAGAAATCATTTACCCTTCTTTCATTCGCATTATTCGATCATCACTTGAAAGATTCCTTTCTCCCAGCCATTTGACAAAATCTGGAGACAGCTCTTCAGCACCCGGGTTAGCATCAATGACAAGGGAATCGTCAACATAAGGAGTCACTCTCGCTCCATAGCCAGTTTTAACCAATGCTCTCAATCCAGATTGAAAATCAGAAATGTAGAAGTCAACTGCACGCCTCTGTGAAATAGAAAATTTAGAGAACTTCCAGTAAAAACTCAAAACCCAATAAAATAATCTATAATCAACGGGCACATCAATCAGTAGAAAGTGGCATGAATGGGCACCTTGAATCGATATGTCATTACAACCAATCCAAGAGCCAAATAAAAAGAAAGCAAAACAACTAAACATGGTAAGCAGAAAAGATGTTGTTGGCAACAATAACAAGGTCAGACATTCTCCAGAAAAATGAAAAATGCAGATTATTCATGGCCACCAGCCTGAAGCAGAGACAATTTGTAGCAATCACCATTTTTGTCTACATGCATGAGGTGAAATGTATAAGATATTTCCCAAGTTATACAAAATTTAAAATGAGAAAACAATCTATTTACAGTAAACACTAATGGATAACAAAAATTTCCATAAAACCTAAGAGATGTGCCAATTACTTACATGCACGATAGAGTCCATCAAAATTTATCTAATCAATATTTCAATCACTCACTTCTAATGATCTGAGACCCCAACTGAAACGACGATGAGTTGGGTTGGCTGCTTTTGAGTCCCATCCTCTGTACTCGTACAAACTCGTGGAGGTATATACACATCTAGGAACTCTTTGGAAAGATGACTCCAGGGGCACGTTACCACAGGTGACCACCTTTAAAAACACAATAGTCGTGTATATGAATTACTTTAGCATAAAAAATTGGTAATCAATAACTAAAACAACATAACCAGTGCCTCCAAACATATTGGAAGACATGCACTGTAAAGAAATTCCATCCCCGTCAATCAAAAATGTACTTGAGAAAAACAGTATATTAAGTATTAACCCTCATCTGCCCACTCCTCCCAGAACAATATCCTTCTGCCGAAACAGATTCATGTCACTAGTTATATTACATAGGTATGCAAGATCAAGCATTGTCACACATCCATCAGGTTATAAACCAATGCAGAGTTAACTGAGCAGTGAATGCTAAACTGCTTATGATTATGCAATGTGAGTGCGCACACTCAGACAGATCCCTGGAAGTTCACCTCTAAACACAAATAAAACAAAAAAATGGGGAGTTATGTTTCACTTCCAGTTGATACCCATTGCCACTTCTATATACATAATTTTGGTTCTGAAATTATTTTGAATGAAGATTAGCTTTCCTTTGCAAATCATATGCATTGAACTGAATACAAACTCTTCATTACATTTTGAAAACATCAGTGACAATTAATGACATGCAGAAATCTGCATTGCAACTTGTAAACAGGCATGATTTTTTTTTTTTTTTTTTTTTGGGGGGGGGGGGGCCTTCGGAAAGGAGAGTCATGAAAAAGTAAATCTACTTAAATAAGAGCAGATGAGTATAAACATGTTAAAATAAATTCATCACAACTGTGACTAGCTGACATACCGAAACAAATTTTAGGGGGAAAAAAGATACATACCCCAGAAATTTTCACAAATTGCCCATTTTTTGCATTTCGTAGCTCAGCATCTGGGTAACGTGCAATGTAAGCCATGATAGCTCTTCTCCCGAAACAAGTATTCCATATGAAAAAAGAGGCAACAGCACCAAAAAGAACGACAACAACTATTAAGAGAATGGCATTATGGACTGCTCCAAGGATAAAACCACCAGCAATGAAACCCATTACAAAAAGTAGAATCAATGACCACAATATCAGCTTTGGGAAGTTCTTTCTGAAGGAAAAGTCATCATCTTGGCTAAGAACAGTCACTGCCTGATTGTGAATAACAGCATAGCCTGGATTTTTCATAGACCCCATAGATTCTAAAGGACCAGATACCTTCCGAGGTGCCCCAGACGAGTTCAGTGGGCCTGAAGATATAGGACCAGATGTAATCAGACCGGTAGTAGGAAGAACAGGAGGAATGGGACCAGAGTTTTGGCGGCCAGAAGGCGTTACTCCACCCGACTGAGGGCCAGATGACTTCTTTACTGGCTCTCCATGCTTATTTAGGGGTCCTGAATTTGATTTTTTTAATGAAACTGAACCAGTTCCTCCAGATGATACAGCACCTGATGTAGTATAGGCTGCCCGGGCAGCTGCATTAGGCATGATTGGCCCTGAATGTGAAGCAGCTCCTCCAAATGACCCAGTCCTTGAAGGAGCACCAGTTATAGGTCCGGATTTCCTAGACTTTGAGCCATCTACAGGAATATCAAACATTTTGCCCAACTCTCCAGACCTCTTGATATCACCACCAGTATATGGCATGGCCACAGAGCTCATTGTTGGAGCCCTCTCCTTCGGCTGTTCAGGCCGGCCTGATACATAAAGGCCATTGCTGAGCTGATGAGATGGGAACCGAGAACCCATCTAGATACTTTAGGAGACCACAGGAGATGTTATGAAACAAATACCACTGCGTATAGTGATGCAATGGTCAAAGCCCTCCTACGTATACAAAGAAAAAACATTTTAGTATTTAGACAAATTCTTTGGAAATAAACAATTCTTGACGTATTCTTTAGAGCTATTAATAACCAAAGAAAATACAAATTTAGTAGACAAAATGTGCACAGCGTGCCATAAAAATGCATGAAGAGCACAAAAGATTCCAATGACCTAAAAGGCACCTATCTAGAACATAGGTGGTCACAGTAGTTAATTGCCAAGACCCATGAGATAAAGAGCACCAATTACGTGTCCAATCAAAGAAGTCTGATTGGACACCTATCTCGAGTAAGTAAAGAAAATGAAGATGACCAATCCAAAAGAACCAATCACCAAGAAAGCTGCCCAAAATCAAATCACCAAACAATAACAGCCAAAATCCCTAATGCAGTATCGGGAGCACACTGAAAAAACTATCCCAAATCTCAGTAAACTCAGCAGATTAGCTAAGCCATTGCCATGCTCTTGAGGATGAGCCTTAGAAATTATCTTCTACATTCCTACAGCTTCTCACCAAGCAAACCAAAGAGGGGATAACTAATAAGAGCCCCCCCCCCCCAAAAAAAAAAAAAAAAAACTAAAGTAAACTCCAACAATGAAAAAGGTCTGAAGATCCAGGTTATCCTAATGTTCTCCCAAAATACCATTCAATTGCGTTCTCATATCATAGAATCATGGAAGATCTAAAGCAAGAAGAAGAGAACCGGGTTGGCTAAAGGAATTTAGCTCAAAGAACCTCAAAATAACAAAAAAAAATGTACAATTTTAAATTTGCTACATCTATTGTAGAGTTAGAAATCAAAATAACATATTAGCACCGTCAAGTTCTGTTTTCATAAAAGTCAACCGTGCAACTTATTGACATATATTATGCATAGAACCAAAATCCATCATCCAAATGAATGAACTAAGAGTTACAAAATCAGTATTTTAAGCATAACCGAGGAAAGACCAAGAATTCTGAAACAAGGAACCCCAAATGTTCTAAGTTTAACAGCTTAGGTTTAAAGTCCAGTTATTCTTCTGTTTACAGCATTTTTTCAGCCACCTCAGGCAGACATTGAACTAAAATCCCTCACACCCCAAAAGCGAGATACCTAACCTTCCATCCTAAGTTAGTAAATCACAAAACACCTAAAAAACTAGAATATATAGACCAAATCTAAGAAATAAAGCACTCCAATACTGCCATTTTGAGTAAAAACCATGAAAATCATAGAGATCTAATAAAAAAAGTAGAGATTTCAAAAGGTAAGAGCTTGACCGAGAGTGAGATTTCACTATATGTAAACGAAAAAATGGCAAATCTAGGAGTCAATAAAAACAGAGTGCAGAAATAAACAAAAATAAAAACAATCTGCACGCTCAAAATATCAAAATCTATCAAAGGAACCAACTTTATAGCTCAAATCAAGAAAACAAACCAAACACAGATCACCATTTTAAGCAAAAAGCAAGAAAATGGGAGAGATCTAAGAAAAGAATCATCCTTTTCAGGAGTTTTGAGAGAAGTGAAAAAAAGGGTCTAAATAGGATTAAAAAGAAATCATATTTCTTCTTCCCAACACATACCTGAACAGACAGTTGAGAGAGTTGTTGTTGTTGAAATCTGGAGAAAATTATGGGAAGACAGCAATAACAACAACAACACGGCTAAAGTGAATCAAAAGACAAAAACAATTTTTATGGTACTCCTAGTACTAACCAAACCAAAACCTCTCCCTCTCTAAAGAGCCACCCCTTTCTTTCTCTCTCTAAAAAATGAATCCACTTAATAACTACTTAATGAGACTCTCCCTCTCTCTCTCTTCTTTTGTGCGTGTGAGTGTCACTTGAGAGAGCCGCGACAACTGGTGAGTTGTCTCGTCTGGCAAAAAAGCCCCTCCAAAATCTCTTCAAAAGGAAATATTTTAATTTTATTTATCTAGATAAATATTTTTTATAAACACCACTTACGTTAAACAAGAATATACTAATCCCTATTAAAAAAATTCTAGGTAATTAACAACAACAACAGTGATAGTTAATAGCTCAAACAAACGAACAACCCCACCTAGGGACACCTCATTTCTTAAATAAATTTTCATTTTTAGAAAAAAAAGTTAACAGTAGTCTGGTCAAGGTAGGAGTTTTGGGAGGTTAGGTCAGGTCTGGTCTGGTCTGATCATCTCAAAAGCCAGGATATTTGTGAGACAGCATGATCCAATACAATTGGAATGATAAAGCAAAATTTGCTTGTGAGATATTCATGAACATAAAGATCAAGGACAAGACCTATGAGACCACTCCTTTTGTGACATTTGTTTAATGCATGTGACTTCACGCTCCTCCTCTCACACCTGGAAAGTGAGACCTCCGAGGCACAAAAACCACATACCACACAACCATATGCCATGTCTAGGCAATTGAGGTCCAGTTTGTTCATATTGTCCGATGTAGCGCAGTCATACTTGCTTCCACCGAAAACCCTTTTAAAATTTGATGATTTTTAGTTTTTTTGTTAATTTATTTTTTCAAACCACGATCATCATCATCAGACGGTGCTTGTTATTTACTTCTCCTTGTACTGGTAAAAGGGTAGGTCGTTGGTTGTCTGTTGCATGGCAAGTCAGAAATACGTGTAATCAGTGACTTTGTGCATCGTTGTATTGGTATTGCTTTCTTTTTCGTGGGCAAAACCCTGTCTCCTGCGCATCCTCAACTTGTTAAAATGGAAAGGGACATTATCATGACACGATTAAGTTTTCTTACGACTGAAGTCTTTTTTAAAAAAAGAAAAAAGAAAAAAGAAAAAAGATATTGCTTCCTTTCCTTCAAATCTCAACAAGTCGTAATCAACACAATTCGGTGATAATGTTAACAACCTGCTCTATTTTTCAAACTCTTGAACTAAAATTTGATTTGTTCGATTTGAATGTTTAACCACTGCTTTCTACAATATTCATGCAGTTTTTTTTTTTTTACATCTTATTTTGAAATGTGATTGTAATTGTTTTTTAAATTATTTTTTACTTAAAAATATATTAAATAATATTTTTTTATTTTTTAAAAATTATTTTTACATTCATACATCAAAATATTTGAAAATCTTTAAAAAATATTAATTTAAAATAAATAAAAAATAAATTAAATTAATTTTTTTAAAAAACACTTTTAAAATATAAAAACAAAAGAAACTTACTAAGATATTATTTAATGGAATTGTTTTTTAAAATGATTTTTATTTAAAAATATATTAAAATAATATTTTTTTATTTTTTAAAATTTATTTTTGATATCAACATATTAAAACAATATAAAAAAATTTTAAAATTTTATTTTTAAAGCATATTATGGCCACAAAAACTAACTGTACCTAGGTTCTCGTCTCATACAATCTTAAAACACACATCCCTTAGTATACTAGGAAGAATTTAATAAATTTCACCTGATGTTGCCCTCAAAAAATGATCCGCAGAGGAAATGACAACGAGTAGGATCGATGAGGATGAGCCAAACCCTGAAAGATTGAAACATTGATCAAGGGCTTACTGGCCAGAATCAACAATACCACATGCATAAATTATTAAATACCTCCGATTAAGATCATCATTTGGATGTTGATCACTTGTTTGCTTTTCCCTTGAGCATTCCACTCAAGTCAACATTTTAGTTTTCAACAATATCGATGAAAACTCTTAATTTTACATTATGAATCTTCATTTCTAAAAAACAAAATAGACATAGTTGCTAGTAAGATCATAAAACACATGGATCTCAACTTCAGGGCACATCAAGCAATGCCATCTTTTTTTTTTTCAAAAAAAAAAGAATCGAGGTTGGCTTTTTAACGAGAGCCGACCGACGTTCTAAAAGAATGGGAAAGGAAATCTATACAACATGTTGGGGGGGGGGGGTTAACAGAAAAATAAAACCACAATCACATCTGGAAATCAATTAAGTTTTGGTTCTGGATACTGCTAACTACACAGGTATGACATCATCATTTGATGTATCTTCACATCTCAAAACAATACCATCAAGGCTAGCTGGAAAGATGCATCTGGACCATTGCCATCCAGTTGCCAATGGCTCCGGAGGTGCGACTATCATAAGCATGTTGTCATTTCTCTGAACAATCCCCATAACGCTAACAGTGCTGCCTTCTTTGATGCACCTGCAATAGCCATGGCTGCAGTTTCAAAACTCCAAAACATCCAAAATTCCTAAAAACAGTTCATGGTTATTGATCCTCAACTAATAAAAATCACGATGATGCCTTACCTTGACAAGGGGACTATAAAAAATCACTATGATAAACATCTAACATGTTTTCTGGTTCAAGCTCCCACCTAAGGGTACGTCGAGAAATAAAATACTTGATGACCTAATTCTTCAAGGAGAGAGCTTACCCTTCTTTCAGTCTCATTAAACGCTCATCGCTTGAAAGGTTTTTCTTTCCCAACCACCTGACAAACTCCGGAGACAGGTCTTTCTTTTCAGGGTTAATATCAACAACCAAGGAATCGTCAACAAAAGGGATTATCCTTGTGCCACTGCCAGTCTTAACCAGTGCTCTTAAACCAGATTGGAAATCAGAGATGTAGAAGTCAACAACATGCCTCTGCAAAAAAAAAATATATATCCTTTTAAAAACATGGAAATTCAAGGCAAAACACTTGCTCCAAATGTAAATGTCCATTCATCATCGCAAATATAGAAAACTAAAATGGAATGTAGTGAAATAGGAAAGGGAAGTGATGCAGCCAAAAATCAAAATAGGAGGAATAAGGATCATTTTCCTTTATTTAGTGGGTTTATATTCTTTTCTAGTATAAAAGATCCAAACTAGGATTTTCTATGTTTAGAGTAGTCCCTGTTTCTGAATGTAACCTACACAGGAAAGACAGGGAATAATTGATGGTTGAAGAATTATGGTTTCTCATAGTGGTCAAGGTTTCAAATAACTATTGCTTTTTACTACTCCTGGAGTAAATTCAGTTCGAAGTTTCAAATAACTAGGATTTTTGCCAACAGAAGGGGGGTTTGGTTAGTAAGAGGGGAATAACAGTTTCAAAAGGGCACCTATCCAGATATTTGGATAAGAAAAGCCCAGCCAACTCGTAGGAAGCTAGTGTATGTGTTAAAATCCTTTGTGTGTTTGAGGGAATAGTCTCTTCAACACTACATGTTCAAAAGATACAAAGTCGCAAAATTACTCTGGAAAAGAAACTGCGGCACAGGCAATCAAAAATACAAAGCCTCTCTCACCTCTGATGATCTCAATCCCCATGTAAAATGGCGATGACCAGGGCTGGCAGGTTTTGAACCCCATGCACGGTACTCATATAATCTTGTAGAGGTATAGACACATCTAGGAACTCTTTGGAACGAAGACTCCAAAGGGACATTACCACAGGTAACCACCTTCAGCAATTGCAAGAGAGTAAACATTCTGATCAATATCACGTAATTATGCATAAGAGAAAAAGATAAAAAATTCAAAATCGATATACATTTTTTCAAGACACAGATATTAGAAAGTATAATGCACAGTCGTTAAAGCATTATTGGATTCAAGTGTAGAGAAGGGAGAAAAAGGCGCAGGGCAATAAGTGGAAACCACTAAGAATATAGATCTCAATCTACATTAAATAAAAAAAGTTGCATGCAAATATCAAGCATGCACATAAAAAACAATAAATGAAAGCACCTACTACATACCCCGGAAACTTTCACATATTGCCCATTTTTTGCAGCTCTTAGATCAGTATCAGGATAGCGAGCAGTGAACTCCATGATATATCTTCTTCCCCAACACGTATTCCAAACAACTAATCCAGCAACTATGACAAAAAGAACCACAACAACAATGAGGAGGATGGCGTTGTGAACAGCTCCAAGAATAAAACCACCAGCAAGGAATCCCATCACGAAAATCAGAATCACCAACCATACTACTGTTTTCGGGAAGTTCCTCCTCACAGAATAGTCATCATCCTGACTTAAAGTAGTCACAGCTGGGTTGTTACTGATGGAGGAGCTGTGTAATTTCATTGAACCTGTGGATTCCAGGGGACCAGACACTTTCTTAGGAGCACCAAAAGAATTTAGTGGTCCTGAAGAAATAGGTCCAGATGTTATGAGACCGGTCGCTGGCAGGACTGATGGAATAGATCCAGAATTTTGCCGTGTTGCTCCACCAGATTGAGGGCCAGAGGACTTCTTTACAGGTTCCCCGTGTTTATTTAGTGGTCCAGAACTCGATTTCTTTAGTGAAGCTGAACCAGGCAAGCCTCCAGAGGATAAAGGACCTGATGTGGTATAGCCAGCACGAAGAGCAGCATTTGACATCACTGAACCTGAAAATGAAGCAGCCCCTCCAAAAGATCCAGTCCTTGAAGGAGGACCAGTTATTGGCCCAGATTTCCTAGACTTGGAGCCATCCGTAGGGATATCAAACATTTTCCCCAACTCTCCTGATTTCTTAATATCACCTCCTGTATAAGGCATGGCAGTTGAGCTCATCGTTGGAGCCTTTTCTTTTGGCTGCTCGGGTCGACCAGATACAAAAAGGCCATTGCCCAGTCGATGAGATGGGTATCTGGAACCCATCAAGCTTCTTTAAGAAAACCCAATAACGCACAAGATGAACTAGTAAGTTGTCAAAACGATTCTCAAAGTCCCACTGAAATTGAAAAAAGAAGCAGGAAAAAGAAAATTGAAGTGATTACTCATTTCTCAACCATTAGAATTAATCATCATAAGCAATCATAAACTGAAAGCCTTCTTTTCAACAAAAGGAATGATTTAATTTAAATATTTGTCTGATATATGAAGTAAAGAAAACAACAACAAAAAATTTGTAAACCTCACACATTTATGTTTGCTACGAATCTTTTCCTGAGTGCATTTCCACTGCAATGTTGCAATCAATAAAGATGAATAACAAAATTTGTGAATTTTATATGATTCTCCAAGAGGCATCCAGATACTATTTTGTTATTTGTAAATCAAAAGGTTCCTCGTTAACAGCTAAGATTGTCAATTCCATATCATTCTCCAACAAACACGCTACTGTTAAGTTCATCAACAACTCTTATAGGAGATTACAACAAATAAACTTAAAACGTAACACTCTCCTTTACAGTTTTTACGGTTTGATGGGTACCTCGTCAATTATTATTCTTCTTTTTCATCACAATCACTAGGGCACTCATTAAAATTAACAACTCAAAACTTCTGTTCTTTGTTTTTTCCGTACAACCAAAGGCCATAATGATATCAAGAAAAAGCAGCCAGGGAATTAAACATATCCTCTATTTTTAATTCCAAACAATTCAAAACATTTCCCTGCATCAACCCACATTGCATGAATTGAATACTTCAAAACATAAATCCAGGGAATAAAACATAGTGCTCTATTTTTAATTCCAAACAATTCATAGCATTTCCATAGATCAATCCACAATGTAGAGATTCATAACTTCTGAGCAAAAATTCATTGATTACATCGGTCAGAGACAAGATGGAACGTCAGCACTTAAAAATCCATTTGCATGTTGGCTGATAAAAAACATGAAAGAGAAAATCAACCATATTCACTATGTCAGATAACAATTGAATCCTGATTCATCATCAAAACACTCTAAATTGTTAATCTTACCACGATCCAAATCTAAAGCTCTCCACTTTTATGCAAACAGATTGCCAATATGCCACAAACAAAACAAATATAATAGTAACATTCTATTAAAAACAAAAAACCCGTATCCAAAATCAAGAAAACAAAAAATACCCATTTCCATGTTTTTCAATAAACCAACAAAAAGAAATGCAAGAGATCTAAACTTTACAAGGCAAAACATCGAACTTGGGAGAAACACGAAGAGAAATTCAGTGATAGTAATAAGAAGTTAAATGGGAGAATGGGCAGATATGACATTGGCGTTTGTGATAATTACCTGGGGGAGGAAAATGAGGATTTGGAGGATTTCAATGGAAAAACAGTTGGTGCAGTTAACAGTGCAGATAGTGGCAGTGGCTGCCTAAGCAACACTGATTGTGAGATCCCATCTCAGTACAAGTCACCATCTCTCTAAAAATCTCTGCTTTATCTCTCTTTCTGTCTCTTGAAGGAGTAACAGCAACTGATGGGTTGTCTCTAACTGCAGAAAAAAGGAAAAACCCACCAAATTAAGAGAGAGAAATTGAGTGAAAAATAATCTTTTATTATTAATTGTTAGTAGCAGCAGCAGCTGAAGACAAACCTCTCACCTTCCCTCACTCTCTGTCTCCCTTGTTGACTGTATTTTTCTTTTTTTGAAAGTGCGTGTTTGATATAGCGATATATATAATGTTTTTTAAAAATATATTTATTTAAAAATATATTAAAATAAATTTTTTTATTTTTAATATTAATACATTAAAAATATTTAAAAAAAATCAATTTAATAATTTTTTTAATAAAATATACTTTCAAAATATATCAAAAAAACATAAATAACCGCACTCTTAAATATTTACTTAGATTGAGATATAAATATAAAATAAAATATATATATATATATGGCAATTTTAAAATAATTTTTTATATTTTAAAAAATAAAATATGAAGAAATATAATATTGATTTAAGAAATCAAGCTGTAACAGTGTTGTTATTCTTGAATCTGGAGTAGTAACAGGAGAAAAAATGTGTTTTTACGATTGAAAATACTCGATTACTGTTGCTCTTTTTCTTTTTCTTTTTTACATTATTAGTGTTGTGATGTTGCGAGGAAAGGCCATGATTTTTATGTTGAAAAACAATGCTAGAGTAGGAATAACGTTGAGTGGTGGACCCACGACACCATGTCAATGACAAGAACAGCGCAGGTGTGCAGCAAAATTGATCATGATGGATCCAGAGAGGTTAGCGTAAAGGTTTAATCAGCTGTTCGGAAATTCGGCGGGGTTGTTTTATAAAGTGGTTTTTATTTATAAAAATATATTAAAATTATATTTTTGTATTTTTTAAAAATTATTTTTGATATCAGCACATCAAAATAATCTAAAAATACTAAAAAATATTAATTTAAAATAAATAAAAAATAAAAAAAAATTAAATTTTTTCAGAAATGTTTTTAAAACGTAAAAACAAAACTTAACATATTGCTAATATTTTTTTCAAGTGAAAACTAAAAAATATAGGAATCATAAGAGGCTTGATTTAGTATAATTTGGTTAACTTTATAGAACCAAGAGCAATTCATATAACTCATAAAAATACAGTATGACTAAAAAAAATTAAAATAATATCTTTTTTAATATTAAGATAGTTATGTATTAAATTGATTTTTGTTAATTTGAGTTCAATGTCAAATCCGCAACTTAGATTATAAAACTATGATAACTTCATGAAAAACAACTCAAAATAAATTATAAAACTTAATTCTCAATCAATATAGTGTTAATGATGAAATTAAAAAAATACATAAAAAACGATTCGAGTTAACATGTCAAATCTGCAATCCAAATTATAAAACCGAGATAATCTCATTGAAAGTAAAACGAAACAAAATACAAATTTTAATTTTCATTCAACCTAATATTGAATTATGGGATAAAAAAGAAATCAATTAAAAAAATAACATAAAAAAGTATCCGAGTTAATCCGTCGAATTTATGATCTCGGGTCATCATACCGAGATAACCTCATGAATTATTTTTTTTAAAAAAATGATCTAATTTAACTCATGTTAATTTATCAAATTCATGATTTTAGTTATGAGACTAATATAACCTTATATAGAGCAAATTAAAATAAATTACAAAATTCAATTCTCAATCGCTCCCATCATATCCAATGTTAAGCAATGAAATTTATAAAAAAAAATTAATTAAAAAAATAACACTAAAAACAAGTCAAGCCAACCCAAGTTAACTCGTCAAGTACTATCCCCCGACATAAGGTTGAAACAGCCCAGTAAAAAGCAAATTAAAACAAACCTTGAAGTCTAATTCTTAATCAAATATAATATTAAATGATAAAATTAAGAAAAAAATAAATAAATAAAACCTAAATAATTGGGTTAACCGGCTAAACCAGTGACTTGAATCACGAGACAAGAACAACCCAGTAAAACACAAATTCAATATTGAAGGACTCGTGATTTGAGTGATTAGATCGAGAAAATCTCTTAGAAATATAATAAAAAAATAACATGGTTAAACTAGGGTTAAATAAACAAAAACCCGTGATCTTGATTGTGAGACCAAAATACTCCTGTAGAAAGCAAATCAAAACAACCTGAGTTAATTTATTAAAAATTATTCCCGTGTTATAAAGCTAAAATAACATAGAAAGTAAAAAAAAAAATTTTAAATTTTAATTTTTAATCAACCTAATATTAAAGAATAAAATGAAAAGAAAAGGTAAATGAATAAGACAAAAAACTCAAACCGGGTTAAAGACTAGCAATCTATGGCATGAAAGTGTAATAACACAACGAGGAAAAAAATATAATATTAAAAATGAAGAAAAAGAAAGTAAAATACTATTTCAATAAACAGAGTTTGGTGAAGAGTAAAACCTCCTCCTTCCTTTAGATTATAACCAATTAATGTAATGTTATCCATAAAGAAGCAACGAATTTCCGGGGGAGGAACAGCAAGAAGGAAGTTTCTATCCATTTGTTGGTGGGCTAGTCGAACTTCAAGCCCACTAACTAGAGCCCACGAAGGCTAGTTGTTTGGATGGGCCGATCAAAAGAAAACCCCACCTCTTGGATCAAGCCACTCTCACCCCCCAAGGCCCAAACCCAGGGCAAGTTAATTAGACCCTTAAATTATCACAACGGATTTCTCATGACCATCTATAATTCCCATGAATTCACTGGAACAACGCATGTGAGATTTGCATATATTATATATATATTTTTAATAGATATTATACATATAGTTCGTTCATGATCTTGGCTGGGATCATGGTTTTAGAGCGAGCGAAGAGGTTGTAAGAAAATGAAAGAAGCTGTGGCGAAGAGTGTTTTTTTAAATTTCTTTTTTTAAAGATCACAGACAAGGTTTGTAATCTCTCTCTCTCTCTCTCTAAAAAAAAATATAAAATTAACACATAAAAATCTCAAGTCATACAAAAAAAAAAAAACACTAAACCCTTCTTTTAGAAGCCACCGTATTCTAAAAGAAAAAAAAATTTAATCATTTAATAGGTAGTTCAATGGTAAATAATTAAAAGCTTAGAATTAAAAAAATCACTCTTTATATATTTTTAAGTTTAAGTGCTGTAATTATTAATTATTAATATAATGACCACTAATGATTGTTAATTTAGAAGTTTGTTAATTAGTCGAGTGGAAGCCGCTGCAAGATATACCTATGATTTCTTGTTTTTTAGAGGAATAAGGAGCAAAAGCCGCCTTCAAAGTTCAAATTGTAGAGTGGACTTGTTGCGATTACAATGTTATCACCTTGTCCTAGCGTGGAAGATATTACAAGGTGCGTGCTAGCTAGCTAGCTATGACTAATTAATAAATTTGTGGTGATCCTACCTACACATGCCTAAATTTGCACCTACAATCAATAATTAATCTTAATTAAAAAAAAAGTTGCGAGTAAAAAAAAAAAACACGAATCTAAGTGTGGATAATATGTCTAAAATCCAGAAAAAGTTTTTATCTTTATGAGTGAATATCGAGGACAATAAACTATTATCATTTTAATCTCAAAGTTACACTATCTCTCTTTCAAAAGAATTATTTTATATGCTAATCATATAAATCTAATTAATTAATTAATTAATTAATAGTGGTGATGGATGTCGCAATTATTGTTATTTGTCATGAGAAATCATAGTCTGATTTCTGATTAATGGTCATATTAAAAACGTTAACTATAACCAGTCTATTTTTTTAATTTTTATAATAATAACATCCAGTCCGCTAATTATGACAAAGAAAACGGGCGAATCTGTAATTCTTTAATAAGTAAGAGACCAAGAATCTTATTAGCGTGTGAATAATTAAATACACCAAAGCTTTGAGGATAACTGAAACTCAGTATAGGGACAACTACATTTCAGCCCTTATTTCACTTTCACCCCCTAGTTTCAAATGCTTCAATACTATCCCTATTGTTAAATAAAGTTTTGATTTTACCCTTTATCACCATAACTAAAAAATAAACCTTTTTCCGTTCAAATATTTATTTCGTTTTTTATTCTAAATTCCATATATATATATATATTAATATCCCACATAAAAATTAAAAGTCTTAAAAAAATTAAAAATCGCAAAAACATATTCAATAGTCGAGGGCAACATTGGAACATTCAAGAAACTGCCTCAAAAGGGTCGTGAAGAGTTTAAGCCAGAAGGATACAGGCGACACAGCTATTAAAATAAAGGATCAAAATGAACAATAACATGTCACTATCAGAGAAAATACCGACCAAGCATCTCCACCTCTCTATATATCTCCGGGTCCTTCTGTCTCTCTCTTCTTTTCAATATCCACAACCAAAATCTTTCCTTAGTAATCTCCCTGTATCTGTATCACCGAAAACATCCTTTGATGGCTCGCTCTCTTTCTGTTTCTCTAACAAAAACATATTGCTTAACATCACCAACGAGATTCTCTTCTCGTTTGCTTACCCTTAGAGCACAATCAAACATTCCTAACAGCAACAGTCCATCAGAAACTGATGATTCCTCTTCTGCCTCTTCGTCAACCGACCCCTTGCTTAGAAAGCTAGAAGATGCAATCCATCGGATCATTGTGCGGCGTGCTGCACCTGATTGGCTACCTTTCTTGCCCGGATCTTCTTACTGGGTCCCATCTCCTAGATCTACATCTGGCTCTCTTGGGATTGCTCATCTCGTTGAGAAATTGGCTAATCCTTTGTCCGATGAGGAGTCCCTTTCCACCACTACTGTTAGAGGATGGCCCTCCTCTGATTACTTTGTTAAAGGTACTTTCTTTGTCTGGTTGTTTCTTTTTTTAACCGTCTGATTGCTTTTTTTGTATATAAGATTTTGTAATGTGGGTTTTTTTCCCTTCAAAATCACTGATCGATCAATTGGTTGTGGATAATTTGGTTATGAGTGTATTGCAAAATTGAGTCTTTTTTTGTGTTAAAATGACTGTATTGTTGTTTGGTGTTACTTACTGGAGATGGTTAGTACTGTAGCTTTATTTTGGATCTGAAAGAATGTGATTTATTTCGATTGTTGATGTTTTTTGGGAAATGGTTGCTTTGAAAACTGCCTGCTAGTGCGTTTTATTTTGGATGATTGGTCTTTCCTTGCAAAAATACTTGCTCTGCTAAGTTATAGAGGACATGCACAGGAAGAAAGTCTGGTATTTTGAGTGTTTCACTTAGAAATTTGAGATTTTTGGAGTGAGGAGTGATGGTGTTCTATCTTCAATTGATGTTATCAATTTATACTGTCTTCAAAATGAGCCTCTTTGCTTGCACTTTTTTTGCATATATTGAGGAAGCTATATAAACAATTGAAAACAAATGAATTGTGTTATCTTTGAATCATCTGATGTAGCCAATTTGGTTTTATGTTGTTCGAGGCATTTCTCACAGTAAACTGTAAAACTGACGTGTTTGATTGCTATCTTACAAGTTTCTGAAGAACATTAATTTCTGTTTATGTGCTACATTGCTGATTACACTCTTGTTTTTCTTCAATTATAGGTGCACCTGCACATATGATGGAGTTAAAGTTGACTTCAAAGGAAGTAGAGTCAGATACTACTTCAAGTAATGTGTCTCACTCTGAGGATGAGGAAGGGTAGATCAAGATTCTTACAAAATTAGCTTCTGGGTAAGGTTTACTTATTTGTTGACAAACCAGCCTTTTCACAAACTAGTATAGGAATTTTTTAATCTCTTTTCTTTTATTGACTGCTTATTTGTTGTGTGCAGGCTCATCCAAGCATGTAAATTTTGTGTAGAATCAAGAAAAAGTGAAACAAGTCAAACACCAACTGAATCACAATTTGATCAAACTGGAGCTTTTCAGATGCGACTTGGTGTGGTAGCAAATGTGTTGTTTGTGATGCCCTTTCTAGCTTGCTGGCTATGGTGTTTTTTATTTTTAGTTCAGGTGCATGCTTTTGTACATATGTTTGAAGCTAATAAAATGGCTATTTTAATCTCTCTATCTCTCTCTTTCTATATATATATATATATAAATTTACTGTATTACTGGCTAATGTTTGCAATTTGCTGCTAATATTGATTTCTTTTATTTATTACTTGTACATGGACACTAACTAGAAAGAAGTACGAGCAGTGTCATCAAGCTACCCAACAGCTAGCATTCACTTAACCACCCCCCCCCCCCCCCCCTCCATTCCCCACCATGCCAATCTCACTCGGTATCTGATTGTTTTACTTATGCATCATGTTTTGTGGATATCTCTTTACTTCGTGGTCCTGGCGATTCTTGGTGTTTCTGCTGTCTAAGACTGCTTGGTATACTAGTACTGTGGTTTCTCAATCTAATTCTCATGCTTCATGAGGTCTTTGTAGTTGCTTCCAACCCCTATGTGCTGTTAGAGGTGCTAGAGCTGCTGTCATTCAGCCCCCATCTTGTTTCATCACTTAAACTTCAAAAGTTTTATATCATTATTTTCTGGAAGTGCTAATTTGGATGCTTTTTGATATTTGATTCAAGAAGAATGTGATTCAGATCCTGTGAGTGCTTGTTTATTGGATATGGATATGGTTATAGATCTTTGTTGTTTTGCTTCCTGTGATGATACTTCCATTTGCAACATTTTTTCACATGATTTAATCTCAGTGTCTCATGTGCCATATGGTCTGGTCTGCTGCTGCAGCTCATTTTTCCTCTCAGTGCTATGTTTTTCGGTGCATTGAAGGTCCTGTGTTCTGTGATGGTTGGATGCCTTAAAGGTTCTCTGTGCAGATTGCATTTGTTCTTTTCAGCATCATGTCTTCTGCAAGCTTAGATGCAGATTTGCTGATGATTCTTGCTCGAGTTGTTTTTAGCTGTCTTCGTCTTCGGGTTGGTGATTTGCAGTACCCAAATCTGGTTTAGTTTGGGTTTTTGTTTCATCTCTTTGTTTTAATCACCCGGTTTCTGCTGTATTTTGCTGCAGATCAGTCGTGCATGTTGGCCATCTCTGTTGACTGTTGCTTCAGCTTATCTTTCTTTCTTTATTTGAGCTGCGCTTTTTTATCTTGTTCTATTAACATTTTCATGCCATGAATTCTATACCTCTACTCAACAATGAAGTAAAGGAGTAGCTCGTTATACATGACTAAGCTATAATACTAAGACTACATCAGAAGCTCCCCAAAAGAGAGACTGAAACAAGGGCATTCTTGGCTAGGCTATGCGCGCCACCCATTTACATCCTTTAGGAGCATAAGAAAAACAAGCTGATACAATTTTTTTGCCAAATGGAATGGGATCTGTAAGATGAGCAAATGGATTGTGTTTAGTCATTCCTCCGTTTTATATGCTGCCCATCAACTTTTTCAACAACAACATCAATCCGATATGTACACCAACTGTTGGTGCTGGTGCTGGAGCTGGAGCTAATTTTATTTCTTCATGGCATAGTGGCACCACTAGCCCTTTAACCCGTGCTATGCAGCGGGTTTTTAATTATAGTTTTTCTAGGAAGACATAAACATGGCAGATAATAAAATTATTTCCTGTAATAGCAAATGGTTTCAGAAATTGAATAAAGATGGCAATTTCAATCAATAGATAACAATAGAACAAAGTAAAAATGAAAAGCATCCACTTAAATTTCAATTAAGTCGCTGAAAATAATCTTAAACGTACGAAAAAGTTGATTCAAAACATTGAGCAAAGGAGATTTCTGAGCATAGCAAAATCCTTCCTTCATATTCAAACAAAAGTAATAGCCCTTCAACATACATTTCATAATATTTTAATAACAAAATAGATGAAGTGGAGATGAGCAAACAGGTTTGCAAGCCCCGACAACAAAGCAAGTAACTTTCTTCTTTGGGCTTGCAGAATTCTTGTCACATTGGTTGCATGTTAGTCTCCCAGCATTGAGTGTGGAAAAGTTAAAGGGAGATATTAATGGAAGATAAAAGAGAATGACTATCAATAATTACTAAAAAACATTGCGGACGAAAGGAACACCGATATGTGCATCAAAGAAATGAAAGTGATCAGTGGAACATAAAGCATGTCTGGACTTTGGATATATTCAGGGGATGCATGTTTGTAAATATTTGTGTTAACAGGTAAGAACAAAATTTGCTTGAGAAATATCATGCAATGAAGCACACATATTGTTACTGCCCTGCTGAACCAGAGTTGTGTTCATGTCAATATAATGAATGAAAATGGAAAAAACATGTGTTTTTTCGAGTGTTAGTGGGTAGCTGACATCATGATTTGTTGCAAGAACATTACAAAAATGAAAAACAAAGAGTAGAAATACAGCAATAAAATCTAATTGGATTATAAATGATGGTGCGGCAGGAAATGATGGTGAAGAGAGCCAGTGGCGTAGTCAGAGTCAAATTAATTAATAAATACTATATTATGTAGATATATATTAAAAATCAATTCAAAATAAATATACTAACTCATAAAGCAAAATTAATTTAAAAATACTTTTAAAATAAGAAAACTTACATTATAATTACTCTTTTAAATTTTTATAATAACAAAATTCAGTTCAGTTTCATAATAATTGTAAATCTTCCATATAAAATTTATAATAAAATACACATCAATTCATCAAAACTCATTTTACACCCCATTACCATGTAGCATGCTGTACATAATGCATGGATATGGATCAGGATTGATAGTTTAAATTTATCATGATAAATCATTTTTTAAAACAAAAAATAGTTTTTTTTTTTTAAGAAAAAACCAACCTTCAATTTTGCAAATATCAATCTTTACTCACTGACAACAATTGAAATGTTTGCTTGTTCATCTCGTGAAAAAATTTAATTCCATATTGTAATCAATTCAATTGAAAATGATATAACCTTTAATTTATTCAAAACAATCAAATTAATACCTATTATTCAAAAACAATTCAAAATAATCAAAAAAATATTAAGGGGGCAATTGCCCCCTTAATCTCCTATGTGGCTCCGCCACTGAAGAGAGCCAATAATGGCTAGGTTGCCCATTGTTTAATGACAAAGAAGTATGCATTAGATACAAAATAGATAAAAAAAAAAAATAACATGAATGACAAATGTTGAGGAAAAAAAGGTGAGGAATGTGTTAAAGGGTGAAACCTTTGAAGTAGATGAAACTGCCAGGCGAGTATTTTTTTGCAGGTGGCTCAGCTGGAGTGTTGCTTTCAATGGAAGCATGAGTTTGTGATTGAATGATCTCGGTGGTGAGTGATCCTGCTTGCACCATATTGCTGTCAACAGGATAAGATTGTTAATTTAATGACTTATCACATGTGCAGGATCCAATTTAAATGAAATGTCAAAGATGTTAGAGTGAGAAGTCTCTATGCTGAAGGGAGCAAAAGACAAGATAGGTCATAGAAAGTTCTGTACCAATGGTTATAAGCATGCAGCTAAATTAAAAGGTCTAAATTGAAGAATGCGATTAAATGTTTAAATGAGTCATATATGTCTTGAATTAAATTTTAGGAAAGGCAACAGATTTAAAAAGGCATTATTTTGAGGAGTCGCAAAATTATAATTCAAAATACAAAGGTATGTGAAAAGCATGAAATGTATTTCAAAAGCCTTCTATTTCATAAAATTCACCTTCATATCTAGTTTTTGTTGACCCTTGTATTGCATCACCCTGTAATTATTTTATTTCTATGTTGGAATGAATTGAGCAAGACGATGAGATGTCAAAAAGTAGTAATGCAAGAGACGACAATGCAATGAATTGATTGCATGAGGTCACATAATATATTTATTAACTATGGAATTAGATAATATAACAGATTTAGAAATAAAAGTAATACATTTTTTTCTCAAATAATACAGTGGAATATTGCTTGTATGATATAGAATTATAAACTAAATTTCATACTAAAACTAAGAGTCAAGTTGGAACACTCATCAATAAGTGAAAAATTATAAAGGAAATGTGTTATCAGTGCTTGTTTAAAATGTAGGGCCTAAGCAAATTAAAGTCGCAGCATTTAATTTTACAGCAAATTATAATAAGCAAAACATAGTGTCTAAAATTAACAAAAAATAATTAAAGCTTATAAAATTTGCAAGGCAAAATAAAAATATTATGAATAGTTTAACAGTTTAACTTATGAAAAAGCAACGAACTTGTTGATCTACAAAGAGGCAATTAAAGCTGCTGTTTATGCCATTTTGTTTAGGAATCCAAACGCGACACACTCTTGCTCGGATCAATTGGTAAATAACATATTTCTTAATGTTTTTCACAGGAACGACCATTAATTCTAGAACTTTTAATTGTGTCAGTTATGAGGCCTCGGTTACCTAATTGTTTCCTGTTAACTAATTGTCTTGTGAGAGGAGAAGTTGATTCTAGAATCCAAACCTGCATAAAGCTCAGATCTTGAAATGAATTTTAGTTAAAAGTCTGAATTCTCAGGTTGATAGATTATCTGGTGCATTAATGGTGAAATAAAATGACTTCTCTTAAGGAGCAGCCGGCAAAAAACAGTTGAAAGAAAAAATCAAAAGATTAAAATGAAACTACAATTAGAGGAAAAACAGGGACAATGAGGAGCACCAAGCAAGAACTGTGACAGAGCACCAAAAGAGAAAAGCTTCAGTTCCAGCCAACAGATAGCTAACCAGCTCCTTCGTGGAACGACGCACAGAACTTCAGCCTGCACGTTCAATGAAAGAAACTCGAAACAGTGAAACGACGCTAAAAAACATCAAGAAAGGACACAACAACAGAACCAAAAAAACCGAAATAGTGGAGGTTATGATGAAAAAAAAAAAAAAGCTCATCAAGAACAATGACTATCATAAAAGGGAAAAAAAATCAAACACCAAACCACCAGACCTCAGAGAAGAAAACCACCCTAAAAAACAAAGAAGAGAAGCAAGAAACTCCCTAAGAAAAAAAAATGATGTGAAGGAGCAGGAATCCCAAGGAAAAAGCATGGCAGCCAAATAAAAAAACAATTAAACAGGACGGGACGAAACTAGAACAGCGTGAAAGATAGATCTCGTCACAGTAAAAAAGCCAAAAAAGCATAATAAAAAAAGCGAAACACTTAAGTTAAAGCCCCAAAAATTTTCGTCCAGATGAAACAAAGGTCTAATCCAACCCGGAAACCAGCAGCTTCTCCAATGCTGTCCTATAGACAAAACCCTGCCAGGTGAACATAATGTTCAATGCACAATCATGCTTATGGGTCCACTTCTTTGAAAATCAGACATGACCAAGCCACAAACATCACTGGCACCAAAACCCATCATTGACTTGCGTAGAAGTTCAAGCGACCCAGCCGCTGGAAACACCATAAACAAACAGCTCAACAAACAACCCATGCGCGCAAACAACCCAAATCAAGCCTTTGATTATGGAACAAAAACCCCTGAGGCGCGCCACACAGTGAGAGAAAGACAGAGCCAACCGATCTCTGATCATGACACAACAAACCCCTGAGGCGCGCCACGCAGCGAGACAAAGCCAGAACAAATTAGAACGTGACAAAGACAAAATGAGGCAAGAACCCGTGTGAAAGAGATAAAGGCTGAATCACTGTTGAAGTCCACAGTAATTAGAGTGTTTAGTGCACAGTGAATAAACAGTAAAGGATTCTCAATAGGAAATATCTACAAAGTTACATTTGTTTTTGGATTTTAAAATTGTAATTAATTTTTTTTTGTTTTTTTTTAAATTAATATTTTTTAATTATTGGTATCAAAAATTATTTTTTTAAAATAAAAAATATTATTATAATACATTTTTAAATAAAAAACATTTTAAAAAATAATACCAACTACACTTCTATCAACTACGTGTATTACTATACTCGGCAGCATTGTTGGCCTGTTCCGGACAACCTCTGCTCTTGCCTATTCCAGGCTTGCTGTATAAACTTAACGCAAGTTTATGCAACACATAAGTAAATTTATATAGCAATTCTCAAAGGGAACAAGACCCGTACTTGTTGATGG
Organism: Populus trichocarpa; assembly: GCF_000002775.5. NCBI lineage: Eukaryota > Viridiplantae > Streptophyta > Magnoliopsida > Malpighiales > Salicaceae > Populus > Populus trichocarpa. The sequence goes on along the minus strand of NC_037292.2, from coordinate 266,467 downwards.
TTAAAAAAAACTACTGGAGAGGAAAAGGTGAAGAAGCCTTCTTAAAAAGTGCAACTTTCACTAATTAGATGGCAGAAATTTAGAATTATCAGATTTCTGGACTTCTCCATTCCTCTGTGAATATATTGGATGTAAACCTTTGGAAAATGTAGCTTTGTTCTGAACATGGGAGGCAGATGAATATTCCTAATATTCTATCTCCTTAACCCATCAAATCCATCTGGATCGTTTATGAAAGCACGATGGATTCCATTAATATCATTGATTACCAGGGGAAAAAATTGTCCACCGAGAAAGAAAACTGCTATACTTGAAAACAGCAGGTGAGCTTGTGATGCTCTTAACGGATAGCACCATTAATTCTAAGAGGTCATAAAAAGGAACTCTAATGCAACTGTAAATGTAATTAACTCCATCTTTAATTAATTTTTTGACTGAAGATTAGCGACAGTTTCCTAAAATCTCTACCTTGGTTTTGGTCCGCACTCATTGCTTTCCCGTATAAATGGTCCACGCCCTCTTTTGCTGTCAGTCTGTCACCAACCTGCAGCAAGCATTGATTCCAGCTGCAATACATAGAAGGAAAGGGGCTAGTTAAATTTGGTAATAATGAAGGGAAGCAGGGCTCTATTTGTATCATCCTTGTTGCTAATAGCGGCATCGGGCATTGTGTTGGCTTGTTCCAGCCCAGTCGGTTCCCCTCATGCACCTAATCTCGTACCCTTTCTTAAAGGACCAGCACCATTCGCAGGTATAAACCTACCAGGCCTCTTGCCACCGGGAATCAGTCCAGAATGCAAGGTACCTCTTTGGAATGTCCAAAAATGTGTTTCGAAAACCGCTGGACCGTTTCATACTTTAGTATATGGCCCTGCCATTGGAGGATGCTGCTCGACTTATGTTAGAGTTCAGGACCATTGCTGGCGTCAATGGCGTGTATTCTATCCTATTGATCTCCACTTTCCTCGGAGATTCAATATATATTGTCTTCATGCAAGGAAAAAGTAAGAGAGATGGACCAACGCTGCTAACGGGAATTTCTCCATGGATACTCTTCCCGCAGCCAGCAAACAACAAATGATATTTTTTGTGAACTAGAACAGTTGTGGAACTTTAAAAGCATGGTGCTAGTTATTCTGAAGTCAAAAGGTTTTTTGTTTTTTCCGGTGAAAGTTCTGACGTTCATGTTTTTACAGTGCAATAGTGAGCCATATCGTTAATTACCAGTGGTCTTTCAGCCTTTCACAGTTCGATTTTGCACATAGCAATATTGTTATATTACTAAACTCGAAATTAAGTTCGCACATTCTCTATAGACAAATAAAGAGTTTGATAAATCTTGCTGAGAAAACATGTGAAAATGCTGTGTTATATACGAAAACTATATATAACTCATTAAGCTGATGACCGAGAACACAGCAATGGTCAAAATACATACGTGTGCAGAAATATACAAGTAAAACCACACCTTCTGTGGTTGTGCAGTTTGATGGAGAAAAGACCATCTTCGGGCGTGACGTCTCTCAAAAATTCAAATGCCATGATAAAATCTGAGATAAACTACAGGATTGAAAGACCTTCAAGTGCAGAATTTAAACAGGTACGCTATGGACTGATGAATAAATTCAGGTAGTCCATATCAACACCAGGCACAGAATAGCATGACCTGAAAAAAAAAAATACGAGAAATATGACATTGATGCATAAATTTGCTGAAGCAGCACTAGTGCATGCATCCTAGATTAACAATGGTCTGGTATCAATACAAAAGAAACACTCAAAAGGAATCTTTACACACTTGTTCTTAGACCATATCTTTGATAAAAAAATAATTAATTTTTATGGGGAGAAGATGACCATACAAATGAGAAAGTGATCAGCATAAAAAGTAAATAGAAGTTGAAATCACTTACAGAGTACACAGAAGGGAAGAAAATTCAAGACTAACAAAGACCCAGCATTCTTAGTTCTGAGACATGACTAGCTCCTAGTTCAGGGACATCCTTGCAAGCTTCTCTGTCTAATACCACGTATTCCTGTCATTTTGGCAGTACCACTGTCATGATACTTTTGGATAAATAAACCAGAGCACAGATAAAATCACGGGGTTCAGAAATACAAAGCATAAAAAATTCATAAGCATGTAATGAAAAATATTTTCCACCAGGAATTGTTTTTTTTGCAGAAAATGAACTAAAATAGAACTGATAAGAATTTTAGCTACTGTTTTTCTAATTAAATTCTACCTTATATTAGCTAACATTACAACTGGTTTAGAGACTCTAAATGCTTTAAGGATGAGATACCAGACCTTTGTAAGTTCTTGCTTGGCAAGAACATGATAGTGTCGCTCATTGATCCTTTGTCCACATATTATAGCAATGAAGAAACCGTAGAGCAAACCCACCAAAACGATTGCTAAAACTGCATAAAAAATAATGAACTAAAAATCAGCAATACCGATAGTGAGCATAAAATTCTCATGAAAAAGGTTGTAGATCTTAAGATGTCACAAGTCATGCCAGAAACAAAATGTAGGACTAGTATCAATAGTTCATCCCGGAAGAAAGGACCCACTAAGCCGGGATCACTAACTAATCCTAATCTAATACTAACTAAACCTAATCTAATACTATAATCTAATACTGATAGAATATAAAATAATAGAAAAGAACAATCTTTTCTGTATACTTTCTCCGGTTCTGTTGCTACTGCGTGCCTTGCGCAATTGATTGGACCATATAGATAAAAGGGTGTAGATCTGAAGATGTCACAAGTCATGCAGTCTTTCAATCTTCCAGCAATAAAAAATAGCAATAGTTCACACAAGCTTGTTCAAATTTTAACAAATTTTCTCAGCAAATTATTTATGTTCTTAACTTTGTTTTCCTCTAAAAAACAAGGCTGATATATATATTTTAATATAGTAGAACAGGTTATTGAAAACATTGGCATCAACTGGGTTTTACTTTCAATGCCTGGATTTAACTGCTCCATCGGTCAGACTAAGCCTGGCTTGATAATAGTCATTAATAATCGAATTGGTGTCACCTCACCAATCATTAATGTTGCTTTTGAATTTGAGTTAATCTATTGGCAAGAAGTTAAGGTTAGTGGCATGGTAAACCGTTAACACATCTATGATATAAAGCTGGTTTTTACACAACATGACATCTCACATTAGGCACTAACATCAATGGAGCCTAACTGCAAATCTCCACCTTCCAAATTAGATTCTTTCTTTTCCTAAAATTCCATCGAACTAAATGCATGTAGTGAAACAATATGATAACAGCACTTCAGATTGAAAAGAAAGGCATCCTAAAGTTTAAATGGGAAACTTCTTCGGAGAATCAGCAACTTTAGACATAAGAAAAATGAATTATATAGCTTCTTGTCCTTTTCTTATTGCAGGAAAATGAGTTTCGTTCTCTTAACATTATTCTGGAGTTGCTCAGGTGATTTTGTGGTTAGAAACACTTTCCTACATCCTTATCTTCTTCGAACCAAGCTGGATTTTGGGGAAAAAACTCAAGGAAAGTTGATTGAGAAGCAAAACATGCAAATATTTACATGCAAACCATGTATAATGACAGTAAAGAGAGTATAGTCAATCAAAACAAGGGCTCTGCATACCAGCCATAGTATAGAACCCATAGGGATGCTCTTCATAGCCAAACATTTCCCTTAGTTCCTCCCCGTAGAACTTGTACACCAGCACACCCAAGAAGGCAACAACCTGTTTGGAAAATCAATTTATTAACTTACCAACAAAGAAAAACAAATCTAATGATAAAACAATATTTGACCAATCATCTCACCAAATCAATCTCTTATGTGCGACAGGTAAAAGCACATGGATCTTCCAATAGAAAATGACAAAGTATATCAACATGCAAAGATTTAAATCTTGGTCGTGGGAAACTAAACTGCTAGAAAAGGGATCCTTTAAATTGTTTTGAACAAAACAGACGAGAAAAAAGTTTACTAGATCACATTTTTACCTCCATATTTGTTCATATAGTTCTTCAGCAGAATATCAATGGAAATTTCCAAACAAAGACACCTTGGGTCAACTAATCACGGGTGCATGCAATCACACTCGTAATTGTGCATGCACATGTGTGTGTACAAATGCATGTCTTTTATCAGCTGGGATTCGTTAAACTAATTAGGTCTGTTTGGTTTCACACCAAAAAGTACAATTTCCATAGCTGCAGTGACATCCAGCACCAAACTCTAAAGAAATGAACTTAATACTAATGCAGCTAAGTGCATGGAAAGCATTGCATAGGGCAATGATAACAGTGCCTACAATTTCAGAGAGCACTTTGTAGTGTATGCTATTGCAGAAAATCATGTCAATTCTAGACGGAAGAAATGTACTGGTGATACCCACAATAGTGATACCTAATCAACATCCAGATTATGTTACCAAATTTAACTAATATGAAAAGGATGGTGACCTTACCAGCTGAACTACTATGAAAATTAATGCATGGTCCCTAGCAACAAGGAAGTGAAACTTCAGTCTCAACCACCACCGGTCAGCTGGGACATTTGCCCGCAATATAAACATTGCTCTGCATTCTGTACAGTGAGCAAAAGCAAAGCCCTCCTGAAAATGGATAGCAGGAATTAATCATTGAATCAAGATATAAATTTACTACTATCACATGCATACATGCATGCAATGGCAAGTTACAAATAAACATCTGAAGGGTCTGAAGGGTTGACATGATTTTCCTAATTCTCAAAGTTCCACACATATCACTCTGTAAATCAGGAAAAAGGTATGCCGGAGAGAAACGAGCATTTACCTTAGTTGACCTCCAGTTATCAAGACATGACCTATGGACATGCTTCTGAGTGCCTTTGCAATGACATGGTGCAATCAAGTCTTCCCCTGAGATAAATTAGCACAGGTTTCATCAGCATTAGAAAGAAAAAACAGATAATAGAAAAAGAAAGGAAACACCAATTTACACACACAAACTACTTGCACTCCAGAACTATTCACTGGTTTTTTCAGAAATAAACAAAAACCCTCCATGTCAAATGATGATCACAAAACTTAAGGAACCTAAAAAAAAGGGCACCAAGCACACTAAATAGAAAAGACCTCCAATATCAAGGCATATACGGCACTGTGGCTGGTCCGGATTCACCAGAAGGCTAGTTTCATCGATGCAAATACTCTCTAACTCAGCAACATGAACATCACAATCCCTTCCTAAGGATTTAATTTCACGAGAGGATGATGATTCTTCTTCAGAATGCTGCAAAATATTAGATTGGGATAAGATGGGTTCACTTTCTGAAAAATCTTTCTGGCGACTATCATTTGATACTAATTGCATTGTGAAGAATATCGAATCAGGATAGAACTTCCAACGTCATTGCCAGACCTACAATGTGAACAGAACATCTCAGCTGAAACTATGCGGCCTGCAAGCAAATCAAGAAAAATCAGAAAAGTTACATAAATGCCAAGTCAATAATGACAAGGACGACAATCATCAACATCAATTATCCATATTTCATACTATACGCAGCACAAAAATGAATAAAAACGCTATCCAAACTTTCCATCCACGCGCATTAAAATACTACATATACAACAAAATTTAAAGAACCCAGTTTTCAGATCCTCTAAACATGTATACTGGAAACTCTGCGATAAAAGAGTTTTGTTTCTCAACAGATTTGTCCATCAATAATGGATATTACATTTGTAGGAATGTAAACCAATACGTCTCCGGCTTGTGTTTCAATGACTGGTAAGGCGGTCAAGCTCCCTTCGCCTGTCTGGTCCGATCGTTTAGCTGCTCTTTCTAAGAGACGTGAAAGCAAATAAAAAACATAATTGATTGCTCATACCTTTTCATTCTGCAAACAAATACTACACAGCAGACAGTAGGCTAAAGGTTATACCTTCGTTACACACGCGAAAACCAACATGTAGTTCATTAGGTCAATGGCTTGCAGATTGCAGAAAGGGTCAAAGTTGGCTCAAAATTAGCACACATTCACAGAATTAAACAAATTCAGTACTATTCAGCACCAAAAGTTCAATCTTCACATCACCAAAACAAAAAAAGTTTCAATCTTTACGCAAGAATCATTGATAAAAACAACATAAAGCCATAAGATTTTGAAAGAAGAGGGAATGTGAAGATGGGTCTAACCTTATATTTAGCAAAACATATTTGCATTCCCTTGCTTTGAATTTGAGAGTTTTGAAAGATTTGAGATTTGTCGTGTTGTTTTTCTTGTAGATTGCCAAGTCAATGCAGAGGAAAACATAGAGACGGAGAAAGGGTGGGTAAAAATTAATCAAAAACAAAGAAGACAAGAAAATAAGCTTTGAACTCACCAAAATTATTATTATTATTATTATTATTATTTATGAGCACTTCTGTTTGATACTAGAATAATCATCGTCATCTTCTTGCCATTTGATGAGGTACGGTGTCCTTTTATTTATGATGCATGACAGGCCAACTGATTGCGTCCATGTCATAGAAAGAATGTCATGTATGATTACGTGTTGTGTTATGACTGGTCTGTGATGCGCGTGTTTTTATGTGGGGAAAGAGTTGTCGTTAACGTTTGACAAAATAGAAGGAAGACACCCCCTCGAGAGGGAGAGATATGGAGGGACACGTGCTGAGTGTATCTATCCGTCGACTACAATAATTAAATATTCTGAAATCATAAAATTCAGTCATTAAATGAAAAATCAACCTGATTAAGGGAAACATCAAAATATACCCCTGGGCAATATCAATTTCATACACAAACTATTTCTTACATCAATCTTACTGGTTTCTCAATTATAATTTTAGCTTCTGTTAGAATAATCTAAAAGAAACCGGTGATGTTTATATAAAATGATATCATTCTATATAAAATAAAAGCACAGTTTAGATAAGAATATGGATAAATTACGTTAAAAATGAGTGAAGAATTTTTTTTTAAAAAATTGACATTGGATGATGAGATTGAGATTACATAAATGGAGGGTATCATAAAGTTTATCCTGTTTTTTATTAATACTTGTTCGCTCTAACGTGTCTCCCAGTTGCATTATTATCCAAGTCTTAAACACAAAAAATGTCCGAGTGATTGGTCGAGGTGGTAGATTCCACGACGACAATGATACATTTGGGGCGGCAGAGATGTTTCCTTTGTCATGGTCCTCCCATGGTTTTGTTTTCTTAACGTTACACTTCCATTCATTTTCGGATATTGTTCTTCTTCATCAGTTATACTGCAAAGTTCACCGCACAATTAACTTGAGAAGATTGAGGGTTAAAAGCCTCCTCATTCACAGACCAAAGTACACTTAAATTTCTTTCTTTTATGAGGCATTGTGTTGGCTCGTTCCAGTCCAGTCGGTTCCCCTCGTGCACCTAATCTCTTACCCTTTCTTAAAGGACCAGCACCATTCGCAGGTATAAACTAACCTACAAGGCCTCTTGCCACCGGGAATCAGTCCAGAATGCAAGGCACCTCTTCGGAATGTACAAAAGTGTGTTTCCAAAACCGCTGGACCGTTTCATACTCTAGTATCTGGCCCTGTGAATGGAGGATGTTGCTCGACTTATGTTAGAGTCCAGGACCATTATTGCTGGCGTCAATGGCGTGTATTCTATCCTATTGATCTCCACTTTCATCGGAAAGTCAATATATATTGTCTTCATGCAAGGAAAAATTAACAGAGTTGGCTGCATCTCAAAGAGAACCAATGCTGCTAACGGGAATTTCTCAATGGATACTCTTCTCGCAGTCGGCAAACAATAGTGTATATTGTATATTAGAGAATAATATAAATCATAACTTGAGAACTCATCTAACAGTTTAAATTATTGGGTTGAGATGGTTCTTTGACATGATATTAGAGATTTGATGATCAAGTGGTCACGAGTTCGAATCTCATCATTTCCATTTATTTGATAAAAATTAAGCACAAAGATACTTGAGCTTGTGTAAGTTTTCAAGCTTAAAGAGCTTTCACTTGAGGGGGTGTATTAGAGAATAATATAAATCATATCTTGGGACTTCATTTATCAGCTTAAGTTATTGAGTTGAGATGGTTCTTTGATATTGTACAACTAGAACAGTAATGGAACTTTAAAAGAATGATGTTATAGTTGTTCTGAATTCAAAGGTTTTTGGTTTTTTCTGGTGAAAGTTCTGACGTTCATGTTTTTACAGTGCAACAAGGAGCCATATCGTTAGTCACCAGTGGTCTTTCAGCCTTTCAGAATTCGATGACACACATATCAATATTGTTACATGACTGAACTCGAAATTGAGCACACACGTTCTCCACGGACATAAAAGAGTTAGCTTAACCTTGCAGAGAAAACATACAGAAATGCTGTGTGTAAATCAATAAATTTTAAAATACTGTATAACTCAAAATTCAAATGCCATGTTAAAATCTGAGATAAATTACAGGATTGATAGGCCTGCAAGCATATAAAACAAATTATGGATGATAAGTTCTCCCTGCGTACAAGAGTGCAAAATTTAAATGCTCCAGCCAAAAACGAGGAACAAGAGCTGCGGACAAAGCATGAATATTGGCAGTTGAGATGGTAATCGTCACTAACATTCACAGCAGCTCGGAGCAAGGTCTCTCGCTCTTGAATCTTAGCAGCCTGAGCCTTGTCCAAAGTGGGAAGACTCGTTAGCCCTTGACGGGTGCCAAACTGTTAGGCTTCACGAGTATCTTCTAATACTTTTTCTGCACTTTCGCAGGCTGCTGCAGTCATATCAATTCTAGCCTGCAAAACTAGATAGATAAAAGTCCCTGAATACAAAGAAACGATGATGATATACTCGATGCAAAATGAACTCTAATCCACCTTTAACTTCTCAATTTGAGAGAATATCGGCAAGTTCTGCATCCCCTGCAGCCACTGCTCGCTCTAGGAATTATAATCCACTTCCATCTCTGGCAGTAGTTTCGAGGATAACATAACTGGTAGCACTGTACCACGGGATCCAAAATAAAGTTTTCCATGTTAAAATTATGCAATACATGCCAAATTTTGATCCTTTTGAACAAAGCTGTCTAGAAGTTTAGCAGGCAATGGAGAATAGAAGAAATGCGGCGGTAGTGAGTGACCGTTCCTCCTGCATACCATGTCCTCGTACACATGACATTGACCACATATTTGTCATCAGAGAGTCTAGGAGTGGAAAGCTAGTCCCCCGACTTGGAGTACCTTTTCTGATCACAATTGCCCCGGTGCACTCCCAGGAGATCGGCATCCATTATATCATGAGGTTGGATGCGAGAACTTCTAATTACTTTAATTTCTTAAGGTTCTTTACTCGTCCAAATTATTAATATGTATGTTCGAAGCAAGTAAATATATGCATATCTCAATGAAAAAAGACGGAAAGAAAACAAAAAATTCACAGGCATGAAAGCATTTTAGCCGAATGTTATGGAGTTCCGTTTGAGGTTTTCCTGCTGCTAAAGATTCAATCATTACCCCCACAAATGTACTTGGTTGCTAAAGCATATTGTTGTGTTTAAGTTTTGTAAGATTGCGGTTTGCAAGGAAATAATGCATGGTATCTTCCATAGACGTGTTTTGCATCTGCAAGAAGAGAATCGATCTGTTTCCGGTTTCAAAAGTAATCTTTATTCCAGCAAAGGATAACAATCCCCAAACAACTTCTAAGAGTTTCGAATAACTACTCTCTCTTGATTTCCTTACAAATAGGGGAACAAATGTTTTGTTCATTCCCCTACATCCTGCACATCGTTTAGTGGATTTTGTTGCCAGGAAAGATATAGTCACCGTCATGACAGAAGTTGTCAGCAATATTTCTCCCCCTCCTGGTATTTCACCCTATCCTTCCCTTTTTTCTCTCATCGACTAACATCCTGTTCTGTGACCTAACTTTTTCAGTGCTGATGCCGAGATTACTGTCTGTGAGCTTGCCCTTTCTTCCGTACCAAGCTCTCCCTTTGATACTCGGCGTGTTTGTTTGATGAGCAGATTTTCTCTAGTAACAAAACCAAAGAGTGATCAAACTTGTATGTGCTGATATCATTTCATTTTGCAGGTGCTGTAGCAACCGTATCAGATGCACCTCCCATCCATTACATGGTTAAAATAGAGTCATTTTCGTCACTTGGGAAAAATGCAGTGGAGACATATGAATCAGGGGTTTTTGAAGCTGGAGGCTATAAATGGTACATCTTATTGCTAGTGAATATGTGTCTTTCTTTGTCTTTCCATCTCCAACCGCAGTCATGTTTTATTATTATGAGATACCCCTCTCATTTTTATTACCTCCTCCTGTGTTTGCTTTGCAAGGAAATTAGTTCTTTATCCGAACGGAAACAAGAGCAATAATGTAAAAGATCACATCTCTCTCTATTTAGCAATGGTTGACGCAAGTTCTCTTCCACGTGGTTGGGAGGTCAACGTGATTTTCCGGTTGTTCTTGCTTGACCAAAACAAGGACAGCTACTTGGTAATTCAAGGCATGTTTTCTAAATCATTACTCTGCAATAGATCCTCAAGCTATTGTCATTAGCTACAGTTTTTGTTTTAGTGTTTATAGTATCACCAGAGTTATGCGTTGTAAATTGGGTGACGGGCAAGATTTACTTGCATTAGTTTTCTTCAATCACTCTGGGTAATTTAGTTTAACTCAAGAGAAAGTGATGCCCCTCTCTGATGTTTTGGCCTTGTTGCCAAGGTTAGATGCAGCAGGAAAGGAAAGACGCTTTCATGGATTGAAGCTTGAATGTGGTTTTGATCAATTCATTAAGCTTTCAACATTTAATGATGCTCGTTATGGATTCGTTCTGGAAGACACTTGTGTGCTTGGAGCTGAAGTATTTGTCTGTGGAGAAAGAAGCAGAGGCAAAGGATGTTGGGATATTGCCATTTAGTGGCAATACCCCACCACTAATTGTGGCTTAGTGGAAGCACCACTAGTGCCACAATTAGTGACATGATTTCGGGACCTATTGTCCCCTTGCTATTGCTGGAGAAAGTTGCCAAGAATTGCCTATAAAAGAGGCATGTTTTGTGAGAGTGTGTGTGAGAGAAGTGAGAGTGTGTGAGAACGTGAAGAGAAGAGAAGAAGAGGGAAAGAGGAGCTGCTGCCATGGGCAGCAGCCCTGCTGCCATATGCAGCAGTGTGAGCTGGGAGTTGAGTGATCCTCCTCCATGTATTTATTGTATCATTTCTCTATCTATAAATAATATGGACTCTCTCCCGTGGATGTAGGCGGTTTTGCCGAACCACGTAAAATATTGTGTCAGTGTGCTTTAGCCTCCGATGAGCAAATATCAGTACACCCTCGGTCTGCGCACGGGGAGCCGGAATCCCCCAACAATTGGTATCAGAGCTGATGGTTTAAAGGGGTGTTTGATTTTTGCTCAAAAATAAACGTTGTCAAAATTGTGTTTTGACCATACCACTGTGTAGAGGAGGCCGAGACGAAGCCACTAGTGAAAACGACGTCAAAATCGGACGTCGGACATGGCCGCACTCTCCATCACTCTCCGGCAAGGCGTCTGCCCACGCGCGCAGACGCGCCCCACGCGTCTTCTTCGCCCGGATGAGTTGACCCGACCCGAATACCAGTTGACCCGACCCATGTGACTGACCCGGATATGAATGACATCAGCATGACGTAAAAGTGACGTCAGCGTGAATAGTAGACATGCCAGGGATGACATTAGCATGATGTAATTGTGACATCATCATGTACAGTAGCATGACCCATAATGACATCAGCATGATGTAATGGAGATGTCAGCATGTACAGTCATCATGACATGCCAGCGTCCAGTCAGCAGACACGTCATCACAGTTGGACCCATCTGCCACGTCATCAGCCGCGAGCCTAGCCTAGCCGAGTCGAGTTGAGCTGAGCCGTTTGGAAGCCGAGCTGAGCCGCGAGACGAGAGATAAGATTCTGTGCAGCAGAGTCTACGTGCAACCGGATCTGAGATTGAATCTGGGCCGCTCATCAGGCCAGAATTGTTTTGATCAAATCTTAGCCGTCTGAAATGCGATTTGGACGATTTCAGACTTGTTTCCAGCTAATTTGATCATTCCGGATGCAATGGTACGGTCCGATCATTGAGATTTGAGACCAAAAATGGCGGTGGTGAATTAACAAAAGAGATTGCCCGATCAGGAGGCATCTGAAGGTCATCATGGTGGTCGATGGAGATGAAGAAGATGAAGGTGCACATGTTTGCCCAATTACATGTGCTGAACTGCTAAGTGGAGAGAATTTTAGCTGCCTTGAAGGAAGGCAAAATTGGAACACTTTGGACACCCGATCATGTGGACAATTAGAGGTGTAGAGTGAAAATTGATGAAAACCAATCTTGACGAATCTAAGAACTGGTAGTCTCGCCAGATGTTGAGAAATCATGTATTAAACCAGTATATTCCAGATCACTTGTAAAGGAAAGCCGCGACAGAGCTAGCAAATGGTTGTATATACGGAAAGACAGTACGATGGATAGATATGGCCTAAGAAGTTCTGTCTAGGAGGTTGGGTTTTAAGCGGGACCAGTGTGACCCCTCCAATCTTTCCTGGGAACTTGCTTAGTGGAAGGATTATCTATACGGTACTATTTTCGTATATATAGCAGTTTGTAATGAAACGGTTGAAGACTAGCAGGATGACGGCACAAGGGAACAGTTGGGTTCCGTATGATCAAGGATCTGATGAAGTGGTGATTTCTCCAAAGAAGTTAGATTCGGTGACTGTGATTTCTCGAGGGGAGAATTGATGAAGACCCTGATAATGGTAGAGAAATACGGCAAGGGATAAAGATTGACACCCTATTTTTGACTTGGACAGGTGTTGTGACAGGATGAGCTGCTGTCAAACATAAGCAAGGAATGGGGAAAAATCTGGAGAACAGAAATTGCACGAGGGCACACGGAGATTGTGCAGGAGTACCCGTAGAATCCAACGAGGTACTATAATGAGACAACAGGTGCAAGGAGAAGAAGTGTTCCCATATGAAGCTCAGAGCAGAGACTGTTAAAGTTTGTACAACAGGAAGTCTCTTATGCTCTTGATGAAGACAACAGGCGAAGACCTTTCCAATGCATGCAAGGATGGAAAGAGAGCTATTGCAGAGGCACCTAATTGAGGGGGTGCAAATGCCTGTGATACAAGGCAACCGCTTATGATGAAAGGCGAAGACACCAAAGAGAGTTGGTGTAGGTGGAGCTGTCAAGCAGAAAGGCATAGAAGCTCAAAACATAGAAATCGAGGTGGAGGATTGCGAGGAGTATACCGCAACTTTCTCTTTCTATGTAGTCAGTGGCAGTAATCTCTCCCATAGTGCACATGGTGGTAGAGAATTTTGGAGTCACTTTGAAGCATCTCAGCTGAAGGAGGATGCGACCGCCCCATGACAACGGGCGAAGACACCTTAGATGGAAGGTGTGTGAGGGCCATGATAGGAGCCCGGATCAGACCGCCCCATGACAACGGGCGAAGACACCTTAGAGAAGGTGTGAGGGCCGCGATAGGAGCCCTATTTCAGACCGCCGCATGACGACGAGCGGAGACACCTAAGGAGAAGGTGTGTGGGCCACGATATGAGCCCAATTCAGAACAACCCCAGAGCCAATGTAATGGCTAGATATGAGTGGACATGTGTATAGCCAATGAAGTGACTATGATGAGTATGGAGACAAATGCAGGATTGACTTTCATGGATATTGCCCCCATGCTAAAGATCAATGAGCTAAAAGACATTTGCCTTGGACAATAAGTGTGTGACTTGTGGAGCATTAAGGCGCGGCTGCTATGAAGGAGCAGAGGGCATGCGCATGTTCCAGGAACGAGTTGACTCTTGTCAAGGTGGTGAGCTCGGTAATGGCATTGTAATACTCAGAGTATGAAAACAGATATGGATCAACCTTTAATGGGCTGCCCCCATGGTTAAAGGTGGAGAGCTACCTGGACTCTTACGACTAAGAGCAAGAGACTCACGGAGAAGTAAGGCGTGGTTCCTAGGGTGGAACAGAGGGCAGGCGCAACTCCTGGATGAGTAGACTCTTGGAAGAGTGGTGAGCTTGTGATCACATTGAAATACTCAATGACCGTCGCACTTGGAATATCCGTTTGAGGGGGTGTTGTAAGCCTTGGTGTAAGGCTTGAAAAATCATTCCGGACCGAGCATGGTTGATACGCTCGAAGGGGAATGTTGTGTTGAAGACGCTCTCAAAATGGAAGCTTGGAAGAACTGCAGAATGCAAGCTTGTGCTGAAGAAGCAAGAAAACAATTGCCCATATAAATGGCAAAGGGGGTGATTGTTGGGATATTGCCATTTAGTGGCAATACCCCACCACTAATTGTGGCTTAGTGGAAGCACCACTAGTGCCACAATTAGTGGCATGATTTCGGGACCTATTGTCCCCTTGTTATTGCTGGAGAAAGTTGCCAAGAATTGCCTATAAAAGAGGCATGTTTTGTGAGAGTGTGTGTGAGAGAAGTGAGAGTGTGTGAGAACGTGAAGAGAAGAGAAGAAGAGGGAAAGAGGAGCTGCTGCCTATGCTGCCATATGCAGTAGTGTGAGCTGGGAGTTGAGTGATCCTCCTCCATGTATTTATTGTATCCTTTCTCTATCTATAAATAATATGGACTCTCTCCCGTGGATGTAGGCGGTTTTGCCGAACCACGTAAAATATTGTGTCAGTGTGCTTTAGCCTTCGATGAGCAAATATCAGTACACCCTCGGTCCGCGCACGGGGAGCCGGAATCCCCCAACAAAGGAGAGGTCTTATCAATGAAAAAGGATCCTACTGCTTCCAAGTACACTTGGAAGATCGTGAACTTTTCCAAGTTGGATGAAAAACGCCAAGAATCACAAATATTCTGTCACGACCCGAATCCCGGGTCCATGACCGGCAACGCAGGAGCGGTGGCGGAAGGACACCCCTCCCGCGCTAAGCCTCAAAACGGACATATCAAAGAATAATTTATTCAAAAATACGCAGCATTTCATAATCTTCAGAAATCTTATATTATTCAAAACTGATGAAACCAAAAGATAGTTTAAAACTCCTCGTCAATAATTAAAACAAAAACAATAATCCATAATACTCATTACATTGTCAAAATCCAAATTTAATCAAAACAAGGTAATAGTGGAGCGCCTAAGACATCGAATCAAATAGCCTTGAAAGATAAGCAAGGCATACCGACTCAAAACTGAAGAAGCAGGAACACTCAACAAAGTTCACCTGCTATCAGAAACTAAGAACCTGAAATAATATTAAGAATGAGGGGTGAGTTCAACCAACTCAGTGAGGGAATAATAATTGATATACATTTTAGATATTCTTGATATTTATAGTTCGCAAGATCATTTATCTTGATATACATATACATATACATACTAAACTTATCATATACATATCATATGCATACTAAACGTATCATCATAACGTAGTGGACTATATGTCAGAGATCAGATGACACCCGAAGGTGACCAGATGACACCCGAAGGTGACCAGACCAGATGACACCCGAAGGTGACCACTGTGGGATGATCAGTCGCCACAGGCTGATGCCTCTCTCACCAGCTAGGTATACATACAGAATACTATGTGCACATAGGCTAACTACTCTCCGTTAGCATGGAGTTACTGACAAGTCCCATATCAAGGCATAATAGATATTCATATAATCATCAAAGAAACGTATATCATATCAAATAGGATTTACTTTGATAGATTGCGAGTGCAAATTCAAGAATAAATGAGTACTCGGAAAATAAGCAACATATATAATTATTCAAAGAATTAACGAGTTGTACTCATTGTATAATCAACATACATATTTACTTATCATATATGCATATTAAAGATTATTCCACTCACCCGGAAAATATAGAACTAAAAGGAATGTCAGACGAAAGACCCGAAAATCCTATTGAGGATCGTTAGGAGAACCTACAACAATATATGAAATATACTCAAAAATAACTCAAACAAAAGATCCCAATGCATAAAATAAAATCAGCTTTAGTCTCCTAAGTTTATGGACTAAAACGACAATCTTCCAAAACAGGGACCAAAACGTAATTTTACCAAAATTGGACCAATCTGGAAAATACATAACTATACTGAATTTTCACCCATAAACCATCCTTAATTCTGTCTAGAACGAACCAGGGACCGAACTGTAATTTTCATAAAGTTCAGGGACTAAAATGTAAATTCCCAAAATTGAGGGACCAAACTGAAAATATTCCAAATCAATTATCAAACTCAGATTCATCATCCTTAACCTCATAATAACACTGTCCAGAATCTAAAAATACAATTAGGGGTCAAATTATAATTTCCTCAAAGTTTAGGGACTAAACTGTAATTTCACAAAGTGAGGGACCAAATTGAATTTTCGTCATCTTCAACCTCAAACCCAGAATTTTACAGATTACCTACTGTCATCTCCTGATTTCTAACACAATTTCACCATTCAAATAAAATCATAACTCAAAATCATCATCTTTACCTTCAATCTCTCACAATCAACTAATTAACCAATTACCCACAACAATCAACCCATAACCTTCCAATTAATTCATCAATCAAACTCAAAACACAATATTCAAAACCCTAACATTTATCAAAACAGAAATTAAGGCTTAAAGAACACACATTTATACGTAATCTTACCTTTAAACTTATTTCCTCCAACTCCTTTCCTTTTTCCCTTATTTTCCCCTCTTTTCTCTTCTTCTTCTTTCTCCCTTCTCTCTCACGGTTTGCTCTCTCAAATATTCAGATCTCTCTTTTTTTTTTCTTTCTATTTATACTTATCATCTCTTTATACAATTACTACAATACCCTTCATTTAATTATACCAACTTTTAAGCCTCCAAGGGCTTTATTGCCTTTTACCTACTCATTAAATTTCAAAACATCACAATCTCCCCACCTTATAAAAGTTTCGTCCTCGAAACTTAAACTTTAAGAAATGAAGTCTTACCATCAAGTTCAAACAAGAATGGATACTTGTTGAGCATTTCCTCCTCAAGCTCCCACGTCGCTTCTTGACGTGGGTGTCCGCTCCACACAACCTTAACCGATGCGATATCCTTCGACCGAAGTTTTCTAACTTGTCGATCCACTATTTTTATTGGTTGAACTTCATATGTCATATCTTTCCTCAGCTCAACCGGTTGAACTTCTAGCACATGAGATGGATCAGACAAATACTTTCTCAACATCGAAACATGGAACACCGGATGTATAGAAGATAGATTAGGTGGTAAGGCAAGTCGATATGCCACTACCCCTACTCTTTCCAAGATCTCAAAGGGCCCTATAAACCTAGGACTCAACTTTCCTTTCTTCCCAAATCTGAATATCCCTTTAGTCGGGGAGACTTTTAGGAACACGTTGTCACCCACTGAAAATTCTAGATTACGCCTTCTCTTATCTGCATAATTCTTTTGCCTACTCTGAGCTGTTAGAAGCTTATCTCGGATCACCTTAATCTTATCCGAAGTAATCTGTATTAACTCGGGACCCATTAATCTCCTCTCACCAACCTCATACCAACATACAGGTGATCTACACTTCCGGCCATACAAGGCCTCATATGGGGCCATATCAATGCTCGCTTGATAACTATTATTATATGCAAACTCCACCAAAGATAAGTACTTGCTCCATCCGACCCAAAGTCAATCACACAAGCTCTTAACATATCCTCCAAAATTTGTATAGTCCTCTCAGATTGTCAATCTGTCTGAGGATGAAAGGCAGTACTTAACTGAACATTAGTCCCCAAAGCTTCCTGAAACTTCACCCAAAACCGAGAAGTGAATTGTGGACCTCTGTCGGACACAATTGAGATCGGCACACCATGCAACCTTACGATCTCGTTAACATAGATTTCTGCCAGTTTTGCAAACCCATATGTCACCTTTACTGGCAAGAAATGAGCTGACTTGGTCAAACGATCAACTATTACCCAAACCGAATCATAACCCTCCTGGCTCCGAGGCAAACCTGACACAAAATCCATAGTGATCCTCTCCCATTTCCATTCAGGAATCAACAATGGTTGCAAAAGCCCTGGTGGTTTCTGATGCTCACCTTTAACCCTCTGACAGGTCAAGCATCGAGATACAAATTCAGCAATGTCCCTCTTCATGCCATTCCACCAGTAACACTCTCTCAAGTCTCTATACATCTTGTTAGAACCAGGATGTATAGTATAGGCAGTTTGATGTGCTTCCGTCATCACATCTCTTTTCAAATCATCCACCTCAGGCACACATAACCTGGAACCAAATCTCAACACACCATCTTCATGGATAACAAAACCCGGAGCTCTCCCTAACTCCAACTCATCTCGAATCTTGTAAAGTCGCTCATCCTTCATTTGAGCTCCTTTAATCCGGTCTACTAAGTCTGACTTAGCCTGAAAGTGAGCCAACAATGCTCCCGATTCACAAATCTCAAAACTGACCCTCTCATCTAACAATCTGTGTAACTCTTTAATCAAGGGTCTCCTCACCTCCTGAATATGAGCCAAACTACCCATAGATTTTCTGCTTAAGGCATCGGCAACAACATTTGCCTTGCCCGGGTGATATTGAATCGTGCAATCATAATCACTTAACAATTCCATCCACCTTCTTTGTCTCAAATTCAGATCCTTCTGCTGGAAGATATATTGAAGACTCTTATGATCTGAAAATATCTCACATGTCTCCCCATACAAGTAGTGTCTCCAAATCTTAAGGGCAAACACTACCGCAGCCATCTCCAAATCATGTGTGGGGTAATTTTGCTCGTGCTTCTTCAACTTTCTCGAGGCATAAGCAATCACATTACCATTCTGCATCAAAACACAACCTAAACCAATCCTGGATGCATCACAGTACACGGTAAAACCACCAGACCCTGAAGGTACTGTCAAAATTGGAGTCGTAATTAACCTTTCCTTCAACTCCAAGAAACTCTTCTCACATTCTTCTGACCATTGAAACTTGACACTTTTCTGTGTCAACTTCGTCAACGGAGCAGCGATTCGGGAAAAATTCTCCACGAATCTCCTGTAGTATTCCGCTAAACCTAGGAAACTCCTAATCTCAGATACCGTGACTGGTCTAGGCCACTGTTTAACTGCCTCCACTTTCTGTGGATCAACCTCTATCCCATTTTTGGACACCACATGTCTCAAAAACCCAACACTCTCTAACCAAAACTCGCTCTTCGAGAACTTTCCATACAACTGATGATCTCTTAGAGTTTGAAGCACCAATCTCAAATGCTCTTCATGTTCTTCTTCACTTCTTGAATACACCAAGATGTCATCAATGAACACAATAACAAACTTATCAATAAATGGCCTAAAAACCCTGTTCATCATGTCCATAAAAGCCGCAGGTGCATTCGTTAACCCAAAAGACAACACTAGGAACTTGTAATGCCCATAACGAGTCCTAAAGGCAGTTTTAGGAATATCCTCATTCCTAATCCTCAACTGGTGATACCCCGATCGCAAATCAATCTTTGAGAAACATTGAGCTCCTTGTAATTTATCAAAAAGGTCGAGGGAGTGGGTATCTATTCTTAACAGTGACCTTGTTCAACTGCCTATAGTCTATACACATCCTCATTGATCCATCCTTCTTCTTTACAAATAACACAGGTGCTCCCCACGGAGACACACTCGGACGAATAAACCCCTTATCTAACAAATCTTGAATCTGCTCCTTCAGCTCTTTTAATTCTGCTGGCGCCATCCTGTACGGTGCCATAGAGATTGGTTTTGTTCCTGAAACTAGATCAATACAGAATTCGATTTCCCTATTAGGAGGTAGTCCAGGTAAGTCATCGGGAAAAACATCGATGAATTCCCTAACTATCAAAACTTGTTCCATGTTCATATCATGCACATAAGCCAAAAACCCTTGCATACCCTTTCGTACCATCCTTCTCGTGATGGCCAAGAGAATACTAGATGGAGATGATAACCCATCTCCATGAAAAGCAAACTCCGTCTCCTCAACAGGCTTGAAAATCACTGTCTTATTCCAACAATCAACTGAGGCATGGTGCCTTGATAACCAATCCATACCTAGTATCACATCAAAACCTACTATTTCTAAAATTACCAAATCGCCTAATAGGTTTCTCCTTTGCACTTGAACCTCACAATCAACATAAACATATTCCCCAAACATAACCTCATCTGAAGGGATAGCTACACACAAAGGACTCTCTAACAAAATGGGTTGTTTAGTAAACCTTAAAGCAAAATATGACGACACGAAAGAATGTGTTGCCCCCGTGTCAAATAACACTCTAGCCTCGAAGGAACATAACATAACTATAAAGGAGTTTTAAGGAGGACACACCAAACACTAGATTAGAGAATTATAAGAGGAAAGAGGAATGACATCAAGACAAGATAGATCCTAAGCTCCACATATTACGAGGTTTTAATAAAAAAACCTGGCTCTGATACCACCTTTGTCACGACCCGAATCCCGGGTCCATGACCGGCAACGCAGGAGCGGTGGCGGAAGGACACCCCTCCCGCGCTAAGCCTCAAAACGGACATATCAAAGAATAATTTATTCAAAAATACGCAGCATTTCATAATCTTCAGAAATCTTATATTATTCAAAACTGATGAAACCAAAAGATAGTTTAAAACTCCTCGTCAATAATTAAAACAAAAACAATAATCCATAATACTCATTACATTGTCAAAATCCAAATTTAATCAAAACAAGGTAATAGTGGAGCGCCTAAGACATCGAATCAAATAGCCTTGAAAGATAAGCAAGGCATACCGACTCAAAACTGAAGAAGCAGGAACACTCAACAAAGTTCACCTGCTATCAGAAACTAAGAACCTGAAATAATATTAAGAATGAGGGGTGAGTTCAACCAACTCAGTGAGGGAATAATAATTGATATACATTTTAGATATTCTTGATATTTATAGTTCGCAAGATCATTTATCTTGATATACATATACATATACATACTAAACTTATCATATACATATCATATGCATACTAAACGTATCATCATAACGTAGTGGACTATATGTCAGAGATCAGATGACACCCGAAGGTGACCAGATGACACCCGAAGGTGACCAGACCAGATGACACCCGAAGGTGACCACTGTGGGATGATCAGTCGCCACAGGCTGATGCCTCTCTCACCAGCTAGGTATACATACAGAATACTATGTGCACATAGGCTAACTACTCTCCGTTAGCATGGAGTTACTGACAAGTCCCATATCAAGGCATAATAGATATTCATATAATCATCAAAGAAACGTATATCATATCAAATAGGATTTACTTTGATAGATTGCGAGTGCAAATTCAAGAATAAATGAGTACTCGGAAAATAAGCAACATATATAATTATTCAAAGAATTAACGAGTTGTACTCATTGTATAATCAACATACATATTTACTTATCATATATGCATATTAAAGATTATTCCACTCACCCGGAAAATATAGAACTAAAAGGAATGTCAGACGAAAGACCCGAAAATCCTATTGAGGATCGTTAGGAGAACCTACAACAATATATGAAATATACTCAAAAATAACTCAAACAAAAGATCCCAATGCATAAAATAAAATCAGCTTTAGTCTCCTAAGTTTATGGACTAAAACGACAATCTTCCAAAACAGGGACCAAAACGTAATTTTACCAAAATTGGACCAATCTGGAAAATACATAACTATACTGAATTTTCACCCATAAACCATCCTTAATTCTGTCTAGAACGAACCAGGGACCGAACTGTAATTTTCATAAAGTTCAGGGACTAAAATGTAAATTCCCAAAATTGAGGGACCAAACTGAAAATATTCCAAATCAATTATCAAACTCAGATTCATCATCCTTAACCTCATAATAACACTGTCCAGAATCTAAAAATACAATTAGGGGTCAAATTATAATTTCCTCAAAGTTTAGGGACTAAACTGTAATTTCACAAAGTGAGGGACCAAATTGAATTTTCGTCATCTTCAACCTCAAACCCAGAATTTTACAGATTACCTACTGTCATCTCCTGATTTCTAACACAATTTCACCATTCAAATAAAATCATAACTCAAAATCATCATCTTTACCTTCAATCTCTCACAATCAACTAATTAACCAATTACCCACAACAATCAACCCATAACCTTCCAATTAATTCATCAATCAAACTCAAAACACAATATTCAAAACCCTAACATTTATCAAAACAGAAATTAAGGCTTAAAGAACACACATTTATACGTAATCTTACCTTTAAACTTATTTCCTCCAACTCCTTTCCTTTTTCCCTTATTTTCCCCTCTTTTCTCTTCTTCTTCTTTCTCCCTTCTCTCTCACGGTTTGCTCTCTCAAATATTCAGATCTCTCTTTTTTTTTTTCTTTCTATTTATACTTATCATCTCTTTATACAATTACTACAATACCCTTCATTTAATTATACCAACTTTTAAGCCTCCAAGGGCTTTATTGCCTTTTACCTACTCATTAAATTTCAAAACATCACATATTCAGCACGGGAGATCATCAATGGTACTGTTATTTTATTATTTTAATCTGTAATCTTAATTAAAACATGTTCGGATGTGATTTAGGAAGCCGATGTTTCTCTTACATTACGTTATACTCCGTGTGCCAGCTTGCCCAAACAATTCGTTAGTGGTCAGAACGAAATTTACTGTTGTATAAGCATTCCTGTTAGTGATTCCTTTCTTTTCGAGATGAACACGAGCATAGAAAAATCACCTTCTCATATATTTTTTTTCTTCTGTTATTATTAGTATTTAGTAGTAGCACTTTTCCCTTTTCTTCTACCTGTACTGGTTGTTTCAGGAAGATAGTGCTCTATCCTAAGGGAAAAGGTCCTGGAATGGGCACCCATCTTTCTCTGTACTTGGCTCTGGATTTGGCAACGCTCCCTGCTGGTTGCAGAGTATATGCGGATTACACCTTGCGCCTTGTGGATCAAGTCTATGACAGAAAGCACGACATGTATGGTAAAGGTAAGTAAGAACACAGATGATCTTTTTGCCGGTTTAACATGTCAATGAGAGAGGAAAAAAAAAGGTTGAGATTGTTTCTTCTTCCTGCAGTTAAAAGCTGGTTTGGTGCCTCAAGCTCAGAAAATGGATGGTCAAGATACGGTCCCCTGAGTTTATATCAGTCAAACAATTACCTTTTTGCCAAGGACATTTGCATAATTGAAGCAGAGGTCATAGTACTTGGAAGTGGTTCTTCGTTTTAGTTATGATTTTTTTTTTCTTTTTTCAATCAGACATATAATGGATATCATGTAAAGAATTTCATTGACTTTTACTAATGGGAAGGGACTTATGCTATTGTTTGTTGACAGTACTATTTAGCATAGTTTGGTATAAAGTAGGTATACACATATTTAGCACAGTTGTGGCATTTGTCTAGGTAGGGGATTCGCTTTAGTGCAACAAGAACAGTTAGTGAGCCGCTTATGGTCTTCCATATATGTTTGACTATTAGTATAGTTATGTTAATAAGATTTGGGTGCCTTGATTCGGAATTTGGTAACTAAATGTATGGTTATGCCAGAGAAGTAATACATATGTATGTACTCAGAATGCCCTGTTATTTAGTTTTGCATTCTTAATCGCGTGACATTGTGTTGTGTATGCTTTGGAAATCTTGTCTTGGGCTATGCTTATTTGACTGGAGTTAGGAAATGTCTGCAACACTGTGCCTTACGAGTGTGAAGGTATACTTTTTAACCAGCAGAGATGTTGATAGTACATGTAATGAAAAATATTTCCACCAGGAAAAAAAAAATACTTGAAGATAATGAACCACTAAAATAGAACTATTAGCAACTGTTTTTCTAATTAAATTCTACCTTATAATCTGCTACATTGCAGCTGGTTTAGAAACTCCAAATGCTTCAAGGATGAGATACCAGACCTTTGTAAGTTCTTGCTTGGCAAGAAGATGATAGTGGGGCACTCATTGATGCATAGTCCACACACCATAGAAATGAGGAAACTATATATAGAGAAAACCCACCAAAACGATTC
Organism: Populus trichocarpa; assembly: GCF_000002775.5. NCBI lineage: Eukaryota > Viridiplantae > Streptophyta > Magnoliopsida > Malpighiales > Salicaceae > Populus > Populus trichocarpa. The sequence goes on along the minus strand of NC_037292.2, from coordinate 242,346 downwards.
CTAAAACTGCAAAAAAATAATGAACTAAAAGTCAGAAATACCGAGAGTGAGCATAAAACTCTCATGAAAAAGGTAGTAGATCTTAAGATGTCACAAGTGATGGTGTCTTGCAATCTTCAAACAATCAAAGATAGCAATAGTTCACGCCATTCTATAATAAACCAAGCCAGGATCAATGCCTAGATTTCACCGCTTGGTAATATTCATATCAATTATCGACTTGGTGCCGCCTCACCGATCATTAATTATCGTCAATGTTGCTTTTGAATTTGAGTTTTAATCTACAGGCAAGAAGTTAAGGTTAGTGGCATGGTCAACCGATAACACATCTACGATGTAAAGCTGGTTTTTACACAAAATGACATCTCACATTAGGCACTAACATCAATGGAGCCTAACTGTATATCTCCACCTTCCAAATTAGATTCTTTCTTTTCCTAAAATCCCATCAAACTAAATGCATGTAGTGAAACAATATGATAACAGCACTTCAGATTGAAAACAAAGGCATCCTAAAGTTTAAATGGGAAACTTCTTCAGAGAATCAGCAACTTTAGACATAGGAAATTGAATTACATAGCTTCTTGTCTTTTTCTTATTGCGGGAAAATGAGTTCTCTTAACATCATTTTGGAGTTGCTCAGGTGATTTGGTGATCAGAAACACTTTCCTACATCCTAATTTTTTCTGAACCAAGCTGGATTTTGGGTGAAAAACTCAAGCAAGGTTGACTGACAAGCAAAACATGCAAATATAAATTGAGTCAATCAAAACAAGGGCAAAGATTTGCACAGATTGTGGGAAACCCATGGATAGAAAATGACAAACAAAGTATATCGATATGCAAAGATTTGCATCTTGATTGTGGGAAACTAAACTGCTATGAAAAGGGATCCTTCAAATTGTTTTGAAAAGAACGGATGAGCAAAAAAAGTTTAACAGCTCACAATTCTAGAAGGAAGAAAGCGTACTGGTAATACCAGCAATAGTGACACCTAATTAATCAACTTCCAGATCATGTTACCAAATTTAACTAGCATGAAAAGGATGGTTGCCTTAGCAGATTAAATATTGCAAAAATAAACATATGGTCCCCAGCAACAAGAAACAGAAACTTCAGTCTCAACCACCATCGATCAACTGGGACATTTGCCCGCAGTATAAACATTGCTCAATGCATAGCAGGAACTAACCAATTAATCAAGATGTAAACTTACTTCTATCACATGCATACATGCTTGCAATGGCAAGTTATAAATAAACATCAGAAAGGCTGACATGATTTTCCCAAGTCTCAAAGTTCTACACACATGATCACTATGTAAATCAGGGAAAGGGCATGCCGGAGAGAAACGAGCATTTACCATAGTTGACCTCCAGTTATCAAGACATGACCTATGGACCTACTTCTGAGTGCCTTTGCAATGACATGGTGCAATCAAGTCTTCACCTGAAATGAAGTTGTGCAGGCTTCAGCTGCATTAGAGAAAAAAACACTACATGCACTCCAAAACTATATTTATCAAAAACATATTTGCATTTTGAGAGTTTTCGAAAGACTTGAGATTTTTTTGTTGTTTGTAGGGTTTTCTTGTAAGATTACCAAGTTAATGCTTAGAAATAAAAGAGACAAGATCATCACTATTATTATTATTTATTATATCATCGTCTCTCGCTGCAATTTGATGAAGGAACTTCCCAAGAGGGAGAGTTTTGGAGGGACACTTTTTGAGTGTATTTATCCATCTAGTACTGTAATTTGATATTTCGCATCAATGTCAATGAATAAACAAATCAATTTTATCCTTTTGTTTTCAGAGAAACATCAAGTATAGGATTGGTTCTATATATATACAAACTATTTTTTATATCAATTTTGCTCTTCTCAATTATAATTTAATTTATTTTAACCACAATAATTTAACAAAAAGTGTTAAATTCTATATAAAATAACAGTTTTTTTTTATAATATACAAGTACGATTTAGATTGAAAATATGGATAATGAAAATCTTCAAGTAAAGTTTTTAAAAATAAAATCGATTTAAAAAATTATCTAATTGCAAAATTAAGATTACATGGGTGTGGAGGATATTTTTGAAGTTTATCCTTATATTTTATCGATGATTGTCCACTCTAATCCGTCTACGTGTTCTGTTATTATTATTTAATATAGAGAAAATGCCCATGACTTACGAGAAGATTCAAGCTTCTAATCCAAGTTAATGTAATTCAAGAAAAACATTGAAGACCCAAAAGGAGAATATGTGAGAGAGAGCATGGAGGTGGTCTGAGAGAATCCACGACAATTAATGATACATTTGGCCGGCAGGGATGTGTAATTACTTGTCATGGTCGTCTCATGTTTTTGTTTTCTTAACGTTACACTTCGGAAAATTCATTTTTGGATACTGTTCTTCTACAAATTAGTTCATCACAAAAAGGGTATCATACCGAGCAGCCATTGAAAGAGCTAATTATGCAGTCGAGTACCACTTAAGATGGAGCATTACAAACAATATCCTAAGTTTGGTCCCCAGATAGAAAACAGTTATTAATGGCGAATTTCCCAAGTCTCAAGTACTGATGACTAAAATTAAGTCCCCAGTTAAGGGTAGGTAGCTGACACCAGTGGCCAAAGACCGTTAGGTTTACACCTGCATTTCAAACAAAAGCTCCCGGGAAAGTCCATCTAACAGAGTACAAACAACGACATTAATCTTTCAAGGACTCGGTGATAGAGATAGAGGGAGCTGCAGAAAGGAAGAAATTAAGGGATTCTTCATCCATGGGGTGTGGTGATGTTACTCCATCATCTTCGCCACCAACACCACCATCACCTCTTCCCATAAGTGTTGGACCTGGAAATCGAAAGTACAATTTCTCCTGCTCCTCCTCTCCTTCACCACCCTTCTCCCCTCCTCTTTCTAGCCACACATCTGCTGAAAACCTCCCTTTCTTGCCTCAAAGGTTGGCTAGTCCTAAACGGGTGCCTTCAGCATTTTCATTGGAACGACCGGATCCTGATCCATTGGATTCTAAGAGTTCTTGCCTTGAAGACTTGTAAGCATTCCTCCCTTCATCTCATGTGATTGGTTTCTAGCTTATATGCATTGAATGTTCACTTCATTTTCTGCCAGAAACTTCTCTTATTTTTCTTCTTTTTTATTCGTTCTCTCGTACTGGTATATCTTGCATGGACATTCAAAGAAATGAATCCTTTTCTGTTTCTTCATCCATTTGGTATCATCTAATCTTGCATCATACTTTAGAGATAAACGAGATTCAATTGTAATGGAAATTCAAGTCGAATCTACCCAGCAAACCCCCCCACTAGTTTTGGTTGAGCTTGCTTGGACCTTCTTGAGTTTTGACTGGTAGGTTTTTTTCCCTTTATACCTTCCGTTGAGATACGTAAACCAACCAGTCAAAAGCAAGCAAATGTGAACTAATGACATTATGACAGTTGAATCTGCCTCTTGGTGACTGACAGTAAAAATGCAACGGTAATTCAACCATAGGCAATTATTTTTCATCACAAAATAGTCTAATAAGCAACTCATGATTTAAATTAATCTAGCTCATACTAACAATGGAAGAAATTAAGGATAGAGGAAGATCGAGCCTGATGCTATCACATCACAGGAAAAAAGAAAGAACCAATTTCTGATTATTTCATAGTTCAAGAAAGCAGGGGTGCTGTTCACTACTAATTTACTTCATTTTTCCTGTTCAATGCAGGCTAGAATGGTTTGTGCAGAGATGCTGTAGTTTTTGTTCCAAGTTTGTTTGAACCCATCATCTCATGCCTTACATATGCTGCAAACTCTTCTTCTCCACCGTTGTCCTGGAGAATTTGAGGCAATTATTTCTACTAACTGCATTCTGACTGGATTCGAAGTCCTGAGGAATCATTTTACAGGGGAAAACAGGTGCATCAATCAGATGTCACGATATTTTCTCACAGCTTTGATTCCAGCACCGAACCACAGTTTTCCTTGTCTTTTCTCAGCTTACATATTACAATGAACAAGAGAAGGGCCATATCCTGTTAAGCTTAACTCTCATTTTCAGTCATCTGTAATGTAAGTACACGGTTGTGAGTTTCATTCAAACATGTAATCTTACCACAGCTCTCAAATCCCTTGGGAGGAGTGGACCATAGTTTGAAACATGGTTAAATTTAGAGTGCGGCTGCTGGCCAGAGTACTGTGAGTATATAAGAGGGATGGTTTGGTTGTGCAATGAAATACAATCAACATCGGTGTAAATTAGTGAAGGACATTGCATAGATAGACAGCCAATACAGCTTCTGACAGCCAAACTCAACTGGTACATAAACTCTTAAGATATGTGCCCTACCACCCAACAAACCATAAAGGCACACACTGATTACCAGTGGGTATGCAAACTTCCAACATAGCAAATAATCATTGGCACATATCTTGTAAATTCCGAGCATTTGGTTGCGTATTACCAAACTCCCAACCTTGTCACAAACTTTCAACAGTGTATACCTTGTTACAGGATATTTTGTCAGGAAAAATAAACTGTGACTGCCATGCTTGACTGTAAGTTCTGAGCATTTGGTTGCATATTACCAAACGCCTCTTGAGAACCAAGCTGCTGCTGCTGTATGGGCATTACACCACCGGGATTGGATACTCCCGTATTATAGACTGCAAGCAAAGGCCACAACTGAACTTCAGCCTCGTATATTAAGATTCTAATAAACATAAGACGAGCGCACTTGCTTCTTTTTTTGTGTCAAAATGAACACAATGCAGTCACCGCACTGCATGGATCCGATAAGGAAAGCAGAAGACAACCTCCCATTCTGACAAGGGAGAAAAAAACAGAAGGACATATCAGGAGGAGATGTCAGGCGAAAGAAAAAAAGGGGCAGGAAATAACTGCAAATTCATAAACCAAGTATGACTGAAAGGCGAAAAAAATAGAAGAGCTGGTTCATGCTCTGATCATTCTGAACCGGAGAAGCATGACTCCTCTGGGGAAGCATGCTATCAGCTAATCCAAACTGTATAGTAGATTTAACAAGGGGAAAATAAATTGGAACAATATTAAACTCTCTATTTTAGTACAGAAAAGAATGAGCAATTGATGAGAGATTTTCGGTAAATTCTAGATCCCTGCATTGCAGTTGAATCCAATATGCACTAATGAAATCAACAAGCCCTATCTTCCCTAAACACAGAATATAAATTTGCAAAGCACACAGGAGGCATACCTGCATTCGTGGCACAAGCGGCTGTGATGATATTGTGGAGGACATGTTCGGAATCTGAGGCAAACAAAACAGTACAAGCTTAAGACGGATCAAAAAAGGAAATAATCATAAAAAGAAAAAAAAACTCAAACTAAATAGAGAGAAAAGAAACATGGTACAAAAATCTGCACCATACAAGCAAACATCCATTATGAATTTATGAGCACAAGTAATATGCATGCAGCTTAAAAGAGATAAAGCAGTTTAAAAGAGAAAGAAAGGGTAGTAATATATAAATATTTAAGCAAGACAGATATGAAGGTAGACTCAAGTTCTTTTTTGTTAAATGAAATTGAGGTCTAACAGCATGCTCTCTGACAATAAATTATCCTCCCAAACTTTGATAAAACCTCTTGATCATACACAGAGAAGTTATGTGAAAATAGAGGAGAAAGCTTAAAGATGAAATTTCATGGGCCTACATTCCTCTAGCAGCATATTAGAATTCCTGATCACGAGACAGAACTGCACAAGTGATGCCCATGAGCACACAATAAAAGAATTAGATTTAAGAATGTAATACGCATGAATTCAGAGTGAGACACACAAAGCCAAACTTAAGATATTGGTAGAGTAAGAGGCTTTGTGCCCTGAAATAATGCACTGTGTATTCAGAGTGGGCAGGGGGGTGTTTGTCGCTTAACCTTCTCCTCTGATCAAATATACATTCTTGTTAAGTTACCCCATGCTTAGTAGGTAAAATGCAAACAAAACGCCAAAAATAAAAGTTCAAGACAAAAAGCATGAAAGACACAGAAATGCATGGACGTAGGTTGTAAGGAGGAAGACCCAAAAGAAGAAAAACAATAGAAACATAGTGGGCCAAATTACTAATGATGACAAGAAGCTAATACTAGGTTACCGGCCGAAACTTCTGCTGAGCCTGGCCCGGTAAATCATGCATTTGTGACTGTTGATTCTGCACAAGAAGTTAAAAATATTAAGATTAAGCAGTAAGACTCATCGATATGAAGATATAATTATCGAAAAAAACCTGTGCATCTAAGAAAACTAGTGATGATGATGATATAGTATAAAGGAAATGAACAGAAAACATATAAATTACAGGGAAAACCCACTTTTTCACACAAAGTGATGATTTATTACCAGAAGAATCAGAAAAGGTATGCATTCCATCAGACAGCCAGCACATCTACCAAGTGCACTGGAAGTGCAGATGTAATCTGCCTCTGGTCTCCAGATACACGTAGGCCTTGAAGCATAAAAAACAAATGATGGATGATATGTTCTCCCTGCGTACAAGAGTGCAAAATTTAAATGCCCCGGCCAAAAACGAGGAACAAGAGCTGCGGACAAAGCATGACTATTGGCAGTTGAGATGGTAACCGTCACCTACATTCGCAGCAGCTCGGAGCAAGGTCTCTTGCTCTTGAATCTTAGCAGCCTGAGCCTTGTCCAAAGTCGGAAGAGTCGTTGGCCCTTGACGGGTGCCAAACTGTTACGAGTATCTTCTAATACTTTTTCTGCACTTTCACAGGCTGCTGCAGTCATATCAATTCTAGCCTGCAAAACTAGATAGATAAATGTCACGACCCGAATCCCGGATCCATGACCGGCACATAGGCAAGGTTCCCCTCCAAGGTTCCATACCTATGCGAACCCAAACTTACACACAAACTTATCCTAACTCAATCAGAGTTCAACGCAGCATTAATAACAAAATCAACTTCATAATATAATTGAATTGTCTTAATACAACAGTTAATATAATTTCGGAGTTTTGGAGCACTAACTAGACATAAAGGAAAATGTACAAATTACAACCAAAAGAGCAGGTTCGGAAAGTCCAACAAAAGTGACCTGCTATCAAGCTATAAGCCTGAAAAGGATAAATAATGAGATGGTGAGTTCAACAACTCAGTGAGTAGATAACGTTCAATATACACACACGAGGTAATACAGCAATGAGAAATATATATACAAGTATGGCTCTAGGTTCTTATAGAAAGGTTTCTCAAATAGGCCATAACAAGAATATCATATGGTAAAACTCGTCAGAAAATCCAAATACAATGAGCATGAGGCTCCGTACTGTGGGATGATCAGTCCACACAGGTTGGTGACTCCCCCGACCAACTAGGGTTCAGATACGATGTGCACAAAGACTAACACTACCCTGTTAGTATGGGTATTCTTACTGACATACCATAGGTTCATAATCATAATCAAACAGACGTATTCATATCTCAAGGCTCAACTCATGACATCAATCAAATGAGGAGCTATCAATTCAGAATTCAATTCAAAATATATACTGGTTCATATCAAGAATTCAGATTCAATAATTGATCATGCTTTATCAAAATAAGGATAATAATCAACATATATATTATCAAGAAGCATGATTCAATTCATATTAACAAATCAAATATTTATACTATTTCTCATGCATATGGAAAGTTATCCACTCACCTGACTCAAAAGCAAACAGAAGCCAAAAGCAGACACCGAAGAAAATCCTACTGACGTCCTGTCGGTAGAATATCAGGATTATCTGAATACAAAGGAGACATATTCAAGAACGACTCAAAATAACATTTAACCTATTTAATAAACTTAACTAATGATGTATTCCGTAACCCTATATGTTTTTGAACTAACTAGTCAATTTTCTCAAAAACCCAAAATTTAACGGTTTTCTCGAAATCTAATCCATAATAAAACAACTAATAAAATTGGCAATAATTCACTAAATAACCCTTAATTATTCATCAAACTAATCTGAAAAGGCTAATATTACAGCTAGGGACCAATCTGTAATTTATCCTATTTTTAAGGGTCAAATTGCAACTTTTGTCTAATTGAAGGACCAAACTGAAATTTATCATAAATCCATGAATATACTGAAATTCTGACCATAATTAGTCCTCATTTCTGTCCAGATCATCTCATTATACTCCAAGGACCATTCTGGAATTTTACCAAATTTTTAGGGTCAAATTGTAATTTGTGTCAAATTGAAGGACTAAATTGAAAGTGTTAAATTCTCTTATCTATACAGTAATTCTGTCCATAATTCATATGTTATTCTGTTCAGATTCTCGGAATATGCTCCAGGGACCAATCTGCAAATTTTCCAAAGTTTGGGGACTAAACTGTAATTTTCCAAAATTGAGGGACCAAATTGAATTTTCGTCATCTTCAACCTCCAACCCAGAATTTTTAACAGAAACCTACTGTTCTTGCCAAATTTCTAACTCAACATTCACCATTTACACAATTCATAACTCAAAATCATCACAATCTTCCATAATCAACTCATTAATCAATTACCCATAACAATCAACCCAAACATTCAACTTAATTCATCAATTAAACTCAAAACTCAAATTTTCAAAACCCTAACATTTATCAAAATCAAAATTAAAGCTTAATTAACACATATTTATACATAATCTTACCTTTTTACTTATTTCCTTCAATTCCTTTCTATTTCCCTTCTAATTTCCCTCTTTTCTCTTCTTCTTCTTCTTTCTCCCTTCTCCCTTCTCTCTCACGGTTTTTCACTCAAAATATTCAGATCCCTCTTTTGTTTTTTTTTTTCTTCTATTTATATATATTATGTTTATCTAATTACCACACTATCCCTCATTCATTTATTCCCACACTTTAAGCCACCAAGGGCTTTATTGTATTTTCCTACTTATTAATTCAAAACATTACAATCTCCCCACCTTATAAAAGTTTCGTCCTCGAAACTGAATAGAAAAGATTGAATACTTACCGAGATTATCGAAAAGATGAGGATACTCCTCACGCATCTTATCCTCGAGCTCCCATGTCGCTTCCTCACGTGAATGACCTTTCCATTTCACTTTTACTGAAGCTATATCCTTTGACCTAAGCTTCCTCACTTGTCGGTCGACTATAGCTTCTGGTTGCACCTCATAAACCATATCATCCCTCAATTCAATGGGATAAACCTCTAATACATGCGATGGATCTGACATATACTTCCTTAGCATGGAAACATGAAATACCGGATGAATAGCAGACAAGTTTGGTGGTAATGCTAACCTATAAGCAACTGCCCCAACTCTCTCCAGAATCTCATACGGTCCAATGAACCGAGGACTCAACTTGCCTTTCTTCCCAAACCTGAATACTCCTTTTGTCGGTGATACTTTTAAGAACACACAGTCACCCACTGAAAACTCTAAGTCACGCCTTCTTTTATCTGCGTAACTCTTTTGTCTGCTCTGAGCTGTTTGAAGCTTATTTCTAATTACCTCTATCTTCTCTGAGGTAATCTGAATCAACTCTGGTCCCATTAGCCTCTTCTCACCAACCTCAAACCAACAAACCGGTGATCTACACTTCCGACCATACAAAGCCTCATAAGGTGCCATCTCTATGCTAGCCTGATAACTGTTGTTGTAAGCAAATTCCACTAATGGTAGGAACTTACTCCAACCAACTCCAAAATCCATGACACAAGCCCTTAGCATATCCTCCAAGATCTGAATAGTCCTCTCAGATTGACCATCTGTCTGAGGGTGAAAAGCTGTACTCAACTGCACTTTAGTACCCATAGCTTCTTGGAATTTCACCCAAAACCGCGATGTAAACTGTGGACTTTGCATATCCATAAGTAATCCTAACTGGCAGAAAATGGGCTGATTTTGTCAACCTATCAACAATCACCCATATTGAATCATAACCCTCCTGACTCCTAGGCAATCCTGTCACAAAGTCCATTGTGATCCTTTCCCACTTCCATTCTGGAATCAACAATGGTTGTAACAATCCAGGAGGTTTCTGGTGTTCACCCTTTACCCTCTGACAGGTCAAACACCTAGAAACAAAATCTGCTACATCAGCCTTCATCCTATTCCACCAATAACACACCTTAAGGTCTTTATACATCTTGGTGGAACCTGGATGCACTGTGTAAACTGTCTGATGTGCCTCTACCATCAATTCTCTCCTCAGATCATCTACATCAGGTACACAAAGCCTATCCCTATATCTCAGCACATCATCATCACCTATCACAAAACCTGCAGCCTTACCCTGCTCTACCTCATTTCTAATCCTGAGTAGTGAATCATCTTTCTTCTGAGCTGCTTTTATCTTATCAAACAAATCTGACTTAACCTGAAAATGAGCAATCATTGCTCCAGCTTCACTAAGATCAAATCTGACTCCTTCATCCACCAACTCATGCAGCTCCCTAATCAGAGGTCTTCGTACCTCCTGAATATGAGCTAAGCTCCCTGATGATTTTCTACTCAAAGCATCGGCAACTACATTTGCCTTACCCGGGTGGTAATGTATGGTACAATCATAATCCTTCAGCAGTTCCATCCATCTCCTCTGCCTCAGGTTTAGATCCCTCTGCTGAAAGATGTATTTCAAACTCTTGTGATCTGTGAAGATCTCACAAGTTTCACCATACAAGTAGTGCCTCCAAATCTTCAAGGCAAAAATTACAGCCGCCATCTCTAAATCATGTGTAGGATAGTTCTGTTCATGCTTCTTTAGCTGCCGTGAAGCATAGGCAATAACCTTGCCATGCTGCATTAGAACACATCCTAACCCCACTCTCGAAGCATCACAATACACTGTGTAACCACCAGAACCTGATGGTACTGCTAGAACAGGCGCTGTAGTCAATCTCTCTTTCAACTCTAAGAAACTTTTCTCACAAGCTTCAGACCACTGAAACTTAACATTTTTCTACGTTAACTTAGTCAATGGTGCAGAAATCCGAGAAAAGTTCTCCACAAACCTCCGATAATAGCCGGCCAAACCTAAGAAACTTCTAATCTCTGTCGCCGAAGTAGGTCTAAGCCACTGCTTAACTGCTTCAATCTTTTGAGGATCAACCTCAATCCCATTCCTTGACACTACATGCCCAAGAAATGCTACACTCTCCAACCAAAACTCACTCTTTGAGAACTTGCCATACAGCTGATGATCTCGCAGAGTTTGAAGCACCATTCTCAAGTGCTGCTCATGCTCCTCTCTAGACCTCGAATACACCAAAATATCATCAATAAAAACTATTACAAATCGATCAATAAACTGGCCAAACACTCTATTCATCAAATCCATAAAAGCTGCTGGTGCATTGGTCAACCCAAAAGACATCACTAAGAACTCATAATGACCATACCGAGTTCTAAAAGTTGTCTTCAAAATGTCTGTCTCCCTAATCCTCAACTGATGATACCCAGATCGAAGATCGATCTTAGAAAAGAATTGAGCTCCCTGTAACTGGTCAAACAAATCATCAATGCGAGGGAGTGGGTATCTATTTCGAACAGTCACCCGATTCAGTTGCCTATAATCTATACATAACCTCAATTACCCATCTTTCTTCTTCACAAACAACACTGGGGCTCCCCAAGGGGACACACTTGGTCGGATGAACTTTTTATCCAACAAATCCTGCAGTTGCTCTTTTAGCTCCCTCAATTCTGCTGGCGCCATTCTATATGGTGCCATTGATATTGGTTCGGTACCCAGAACCAAATCAATACAAAACTCAATCTCCCTATATGGAGGCAATCCAGGTAAGTCATCGGGAAAGACATCAATAAACTCACTAACTATAGGGACTTGGTCTAACTGGGAAACTTCTTTCTCTACATCCACTATGTATGCTAGGTAGCACTGTACCCCTTTTCTGGCCATTTTCCTCGAGATAGCCGACAACATAATTGATGGAGACCCAATCTTATCTCCTTGAAATACCAACCCAACTTCTTCATCTAGATCAAATATTATTTTCTTACCCCAACAATTTACCGAAGCCCTATACTTTGCCAACCAATACATTCCCAAAATCACATCAAAATCAACCATATCTAAGACATTTAAGTCTCCCATAAAAATCTTATCTCCAATCTCTATTTCACAATCCAGATACACATACTTCACTAATATTAATTCATCTAAGGGAGTGGAGACTGAGATTGGGGATTTTAACAAGGTTGGTTGTTTATCTAACCTCATGGCAAAATATGGGGAAACAAATGAATGGGTTGCACCCGTATCAAACAACACTTTTGCTTCAAAAGAGCAAACAGGAAGAATACCTGAAACAACTGTGTTGGATGCCTGAGCATCCTGCTGAGTCAAGGCAAAAACTCTAGCATGCCCCTGACCCTGCTGTATCTGACCTCTATCACCTGCACCCCGGCCTCTCTGACCACGGCCACCAAAACCTCTACCCCCATGAGCCACAGACTGGCTCGTCGATGGTGCCTGAATAGGATGCTGGACTGAAGCAGATAACCCTGAAGCTGACAACTGTCTCCTCGGGCACTCTCTGATCTTATGACCTATCTGGCCACAACTAAAACAAGCCCCGGTCCTTCTGTAGCACTCTGCACTAGTATGACTTCCTCCACAGTGCTGACATGAAGAACTATCACTAGGTGTAATAAATGAACTACGAGGTGCAGTCTGAACTAAACTCTGAGTACCACTACTGCCACTCTGACCGCCTGAGCCACTAACTGACGGTCTCTGTCTAAACCTCCTCTGAACCCATGAGCCCTGACGGCCACTTCGTCCCCTAGACGGACCTGCACTTAATCCCTGTTGCCTAAAAGACTGACCCTCTTCTCTAGGCCTCTTAGACTGGCCTGCAGTCATATCCTCCAATTCTCGCGCCTCTATCAATCTGGCGCTATCAACAGCTAAAGAGTATGATGGAAACACCTGTGACACCATCACCTTATACATAGAGGATTTGAGTCCTCTAATAAACCTCTTTACCCTCCACTCCTCAGTGGGTAGAAGATGTTCTGCATACCTAGACAGCTGAGTAAACTTCAGATCATACTCATCCACTGTCATGCTCCCCTGAGATAGCCTCTCAAACTCATAAAGTCGAGCATCCCTGACGCTCTGAGGGAGAAACCTGTCTAAGAACATGGAGCTAAACTCCTTCCATGTCCACTGAGCCTCTACTGGTCTTGCTCTTTTCCTAGACTCAAACCAAGAGATTGCCACATCTCCTTCCAACCTGAACGATGCCAAACTCACAGCTCGGTGGTCTGTACATCCCAAAGCTTCACACCGTCGCCAAATATCATCTTGGAACCTCTGAGGATCCTCTGAACTATCCATCCCAGTAAAAATAGGAGGTGCCAACTTCATGAAGTCATTCAACGGCACATTAACTCCTTGAACAGTGTGGGATGTCGAGGGTACATCTTTATCCCTCCTTCTATCTCTCTCCATAGAAAACTCTATCCAGGTCCGCACAACCTGGCTAAGTTGCTGAAACTCTGTAACAGGTTCAGGGTCAGCTACCCCCACACCTGTTTCATCAACTATATCTTCCTCTTCTATCTCCTGAGGCTCTTCCTCCACTGGTGGAGGTACCTCCTCAACATGTTGAGGCACGGGTGCACCGCGCCTCCTTCTCTGCCTTGCAGTTCTCAACCGCCCAATAGGGACATTATCCTGATCATCCTCTACTCTAACAGTATCAGCTATTCATCTATTCCTCGGCATTTCCTAAAATAAAAGTGAGAGCACTCAAGTCATGCTAGAACAATAGCATGATAATTACCACATAATTATAGGAAAGCATATCTATCACAAGGAAGAAGACATGCTTAATGAGAATTCAGAATTTCAAAGACAACACGGATCCTAATGCTCCACTTATTACGAATTTAATTATATTATTGTTTTTTTAACCTAAAGCTCTGATACCAAGTTTATCACGACCCGAATCCCGGATCCATGACCGGCACATAGGCAAGGTTCCCCTCCAAGGTTCCATACCTATGCGAACCCAAACTTACACACAAACTTATCCTAACTCAATCAGAGTTCAACGCAGCATTAATAACAAAATCAACTTCATAATATAATTGAATTGTCTTAATACAACAGTTAATATAATTTCGGAGTTTTGGAGCACTAACTAGACATAAAGGAAAATGTACAAATTACAACCAAAAGAGCAGGTTCGGAAAGTCCAACAAAAGTGACCTGCTATCAAGCTATAAGCCTGAAAAGGATAAATAATGAGATGGTGAGTTCAACAACTCAGTGAGTAGATAACGTTCAATATACACACACGAGGTAATACAGCAATGAGAAATATATATACAAGTATGGCTCTAGGTTCTTATAGAAAGGTTTCTCAAATAGGCCATAACAAGAATATCATATGGTAAAACTCGTCAGAAAATCCAAATACAATGAGCATGAGGCTCCGTACTGTGGGATGATCAGTCCACACAGGTTGGTGACTCCCCCGACCAACTAGGGTTCAGATACGATGTGCACAAAGACTAACACTACCCTGTTAGTATGGGTATTCTTACTGACATACCATAGGTTCATAATCATAATCAAACAGACGTATTCATATCTCAAGGCTCAACTCATGACATCAATCAAATGAGGAGCTATCAATTCAGAATTCAATTCAAAATATATACTGGTTCATATCAAGAATTCAGATTCAATAATTGATCATGCTTTATCAAAATAAGGATAATAATCAACATATATATTATCAAGAAGCATGATTCAATTCATATTAACAAATCAAATATTTATACTATTTCTCATGCATATGGAAAGTTATCCACTCACCTGACTCAAAAGCAAACAGAAGCCAAAAGCAGACACCGAAGAAAATCCTACTGACGTCCTGTCGGTAGAATATCAGGATTATCTGAATACAAAGGAGACATATTCAAGAACGACTCAAAATAACATTTAACCTATTTAATAAACTTAACTAATGATGTATTCCGTAACCCTATATGTTTTTGAACTAACTAGTCAATTTTCTCAAAAACCCAAAATTTAACGGTTTTCTCGAAATCTAATCCATAATAAAACAACTAATAAAATTGGCAATAATTCACTAAATAACCCTTAATTATTCATCAAACTAATCTGAAAAGGCTAATATTACAGCTAGGGACCAATCTGTAATTTATCCTATTTTTAAGGGTCAAATTGCAACTTTTGTCTAATTGAAGGACCAAACTGAAATTTATCATAAATCCATGAATATACTGAAATTCTGACCATAATTAGTCCTCATTTCTGTCCAGATCATCTCATTATACTCCAAGGACCATTCTGGAATTTTACCAAATTTTTAGGGTCAAATTGTAATTTGTGTCAAATTGAAGGACTAAATTGAAAGTGTTAAATTCTCTTATCTATACAGTAATTCTGTCCATAATTCATATGTTATTCTGTTCAGATTCTCGGAATATGCTCCAGGGACCAATCTGCAAATTTTCCAAAGTTTGGGGACTAAACTGTAATTTTCCAAAATTGAGGGACCAAATTGAATTTTCGTCATCTTCAACCTCCAACCCAGAATTTTTAACAGAAACCTACTGTTCTTGCCAAATTTCTAACTCAACATTCACCATTTACACAATTCATAACTCAAAATCATCACAATCTTCCATAATCAACTCATTAATCAATTACCCATAACAATCAACCCAAACATTCAACTTAATTCATCAATTAAACTCAAAACTCAAATTTTCAAAACCCTAACATTTATCAAAATCAAAATTAAAGCTTAATTAATATATATTTATACATAATCTTACCTTTTTACTTATTTCCTTCAATTCCTTTCTATTTCCCTTCTAATTTCCCTCTTTTCTCTTCTTCTTCTTCTTTCTCCCTTCTCCCTTCTCTCTCACGGTTTTTCACTCAAAATATTCAGATCCCTCTTTTGTTTTTTTTTTTCTTCTATTTATATATATTATGTTTATCTAATTACCACACTATCCCTCATTCATTTATTCCCACACTTTAAGCCACCAAGGGCTTTATTGTATTTTCCTACTTATTAATTCAAAACATTACAATAAAAGTCCCTGGATACAAAGAAACGATGATGATATACTCGATGCAAAATGAACTCTGATCCACCTTTAACTTCTCAATTTGAGAGAATATCGGCAAGTTCTGCATCCCCTGCAGCCACTGCTCGCTCTTGGAATTATAATCCACTTCCATCTCTGGCATTAGTTTCGAGGATAACATAACTGGTAGCACTGTAGCACGGGATAAAAAATAAAGTTATTCATGTTAAAATTATGCAATATATGCCAAATTTTGATCCTTTTGAACAAAGCTGTCTAGTAGTATAGTAGGCAATGGAGAATAGAAGAAATGCGGGGGTAGTGAGTGACGGTTCCTCCTGCATACTATGTCCTCGTACACATGAAATTGACCACATATTTGTCATCAGAGGGTCTAGGAGTGGAAAGCTAGTCCCCCAACATGGAACCTTTTCTGATCACAATTACCCTGGTGCCCTCCCAGGAGAGCAGCATCCATTATATCATGAGGTTGGATGCGAGAACTTCTAATTACTTTAATTTCTTAAGGTTCTTTACTCGTCCAAATTATTAATATGTATGTTCGAAGCAAGTAAATATATGCATATCTCAATGAAAAAAGACGGAAAGAAAACAAAAAATTCACAGGCATGAAAGCATTTTAGCCGAATGTTATGGAGTTCCGTTTGAGGTTTTCCTGCTGCTAAAGATTCAATCATTACCCCCACAAATGTACTTGGTTGCTAAAGCATATTGTTGTGTTTAAGTTTTGTAAGATTGCGGTTTGCAAGGAAATAATGCATGGTATCTTCCATAGACGTGTTTTGCATCTGCAAGAAGAGAATCGATCTGTTTCCGGTTTCAAAAGTAATCTTTATTCCAGCAAAGGATAACAATCCCCAAACAACTTCTAAGAGTTTCGAATAACTACTCTCTCTTGATTTCCTTACAAATAGGGGAACAAATGTTTTGTTCATTCCCCTACATCCTGCACATCGTTTAGTGGATTTTGTTGCCAGGAAAGATATAGTCACCGTCATGACAGAAGTTGTCAGCAATATTTCTCCCCCTCCTGGTATTTCACCCTATCCTTCCCTTTTTTCTCTCATCGACTAACATCCTGTTCTGTGACCTAACTTTTTCAGTGCTGATGCCGAGATTACTGTCTGTGAGCTTGCCCTTTCTTCCGTACCAAGCTCTCCCTTTGATACTCGGCGTGTTTGTTTGATGAGCAGATTTTCTCTAGTAACAAAACCAAAGAGTGATCAAACTTGTATGTGCTGATATCATTTCATTTTGCAGGTGCTGTAGCAACCGTATCAGATGCACCTCCCATCCATTACATGGTTAAAATAGAGTCATTTTCGTCACTTGGGAAAAATGCAGTGGAGACATATGAATCAGGGGTTTTTGAAGCTGGAGGCTATAAATGGTACATCTTATTGCTAGTGAATATGTGTCTTTCTTTGTCTTTCCATCTCCAACCGCAGTCATGTTTTATTATTATGAGATACCCCTCTCATTTTTATTACCTCCTCCTGTGTTTGCTTTGCAAGGAAATTAGTTCTTTATCCGAACGGAAACAAGAGCAATAATGTAAAAGATCACATCTCTCTCTATTTAGCAATGGTTGACGCAAGTTCTCTTCCACGTGGTTGGGAGGTCAACGTGATTTTCCGGTTGTTCTTGCTTGACCAAAACAAGGACAGCTACTTGGTAATTCAAGGCATGTTTTCTAAATCATTACTCTGCAATAGATCCTCAAGCTATTGTCATTAGCTACAGTTTTTGTTTTAGTGTTTATAGTATCACCAGAGTTATGCGTTGTAAATTGGGTGACGGGCAAGATTTACTTGCATTAGTTTTCTTCAATCACTCTGGGTAATTTAGTTTAACTCAAGAGAAAGTGATGCCCCTCTCTGATGTTTTGGCCTTGTTGCCAAGGTTAGATGCAGCAGGAAAGGAAAGACGCTTTCATGGATTGAAGCTTGAATGTGGTTTTGATCAATTCATTAAGCTTTCAACATTTAATGATGCTCGTTATGGATTCGTTCTGGAAGACACTTGTGTGCTTGGAGCTGAAGTATTTGTCTGTGGAGAAAGAAGCAGAGGCAAAGGAGAGGTCTTATCAATGAAAAAGGATCCTACTGCTTCCAAGTACACTTGGAAGATCGTGGACTTTTCCAAGTTGGATGAAAAACGCCAAGAATCACAAATATTCAGCACGGGAGATCATCAATGGTACAGTTATTTTATTATTTTAATCTGTAATCTTAATTAAAACATGTCTCGGATGTGCTTTAGAAAGCCGATGTTTCTCTTACATTACGTTATACTGCATGTGCCAGCTTGCCCAAACAATTCGTTAGTGGTCAGAACGAAACAACCAGTACAGTTAGTGATTCCTTTCTTTTCGAGATGAACACGAGCATAGAAAATTCACCTTCTCATATATTCTTTTCTTCTGTTATTATTAGTATTTAGTAGTAGCACTTTTTCTTTTTCTTCTAACTGTACTGGTTGTTTCAGGAAGATAGTGCTCTATCCTAAGGGAAAAGGTCCTGGAATGGGCACCCATCTTTCTCTGTACTTGGCTCTGGATTTGGCAACGCTCCCTGCTGGTTGCAGAGTATATGCGGAATACACCTTGCGCCTTGTGGATCAATTATATGACAGAAAGTTCGACATGTATGGTAAAGGTAAGTTAGAACACAGATGATCTTTTTGCCGGTTTAACATGTCAATGAGAGAGGAAAAAAAAAAGGTTGAGATTGTTTCTTCTTCCTGCAGCTAAAAGCTGGTTTGGTGCGTCAAGCTCAGAAAATGGATGGTCAAGATATGGTCTCCTGAGTTTATATCAGTCAAACAATTACCTTTTTGCCAAGGACATTTGCATGATTGAAGCAGAGGTCATAGTACTTGGAATTGGTTCTCCCTTTTAGTTATGATTTTATTTTATTTTATTTTCAATGAGAAATATAATGGATATCATGTAAAGAATTTCATCGACTTTACTAATGGGAAGGGACTTATGCTATTGTTTGTTGACAGTACTATTTAGCATAGTTTGGTATAAAGTAGGTATACACATAAGGTTTTTTTTTTATATATATATACATATACATATACACACACCCAAATCCTCGCACCAAAAGACCCATCAAATTTTTGTTTTGTTTTTTTTTTTTTGTGTAAACTCCAGACAAAATTTCCAACCAGAAAAACTCAAAATTTAACTCAATCACTTACTTAACCCATTGTTTTACGATTTTATAGATACAAAAAAATATCATAGATATACAATCTTATAAAATATGTTTTTATATTAAATTCATTAAATAATTTTTGAATTTCTAAAATTCTAAGATAAAATCTTTTATTCTAAAAAGTCCAAATGTATTCACGGTGTTAAGATGACATGGAGAGTTTGTTTTTAGGTTAGAGTAGATCTTTAATCCTAGGATATGATAAAAAATTTCTTGGAAGAAAAAAAAATTTTAGATGTTGCTAATATTTTTTTAGTGAAAAAAATATAAATCATGTGGGAGTTGATTTTACGGGTCTAAAAATAACACGAACAACCTGTAAAAATATAATTTGACTCAAAAAAAATTTCAAATGACATCTTTTTTTAATATTAAGATAACAACATATAAGATTGAATTGGGTTAACCCGAGTTAGAATTGTCAAATTCACAACCCGAGTTATGAGACTATAATAACCCTATAAAAAGTAAATCAAAATAACTTATGAAGTCTAATTCTCAATCAACCCAATGTTGAAGGATGAAATTAAAAAAAATCAATTAAAAAATGGATCTAAAAAAAACAACTCAAGTTAACATGTCATACCCGCAACTCGAGTTATAAGATCGAGATAATCTCATAAAAATAAAATCAAAATAAATTACGAATTAACCCAGTATTAAATGATGAGATTAACAAAAAAACAATTAAAAAAGAACATGAAAAATCAACTCGAGTCAATTTGTCAAACTCATGATCCGGGTCATTAGACCGAGATAATCTCATAGAAAAAAATTTAAAAAAAGACCTGATTTAACTCGGGTTAACCTGTTAAATTTACAACTCTGGTCATAAGACTGAGATAACCCCTTAAAGAACAAATCAAAACAAAATTATGAAACTCTATTCTCAATCGAACTTGTTGGGTCTAATGATGAACAATGAAATTTCTAAAAATTCTAATTAAAAAATGAGTCAAGAAAACTTGGGTTAATCAGTTAAGCATTATTCTCAGGTTATGAAATTAGAATAACCTAATAAAAAAAATCAAAACAAATAATAAAACCTAATTCTGAATCAAACACAATATTAAATGATAAAATTAGGAGAAAAGTCAATTAAAAAAAACTGAATCAATTGAGTTAATTCGTCAAACACGTGCCTCGGGTGATGAGACGAGGATGACCCAGTAAAAAAAAATCCAATGTTGAAGAACTTGTGATCCAGATTCCAGGTCATAAGACCAAGATAACTTTTTAGGGAAAAAAACAACCTGATTTAACCAAGATAAAAATATCAAAATCTATGATCTTGATCATGAGATTAAGATATCCCTCTAGAAAGCAAATTAAAATATATTATAAAACTCAATTGTCAACTGATCTAATGTTGAGTAATGAAATTAGAAGAACAAAAAATTAAAAGAAGACATAAAAAAACTCAAGTCAACTCGAATTAACCTGTTAAGCATTATTCTTGGATCATTAGGCTAGAATAACCTAATATATAAAGCAAACAAAACAAATAATGAAACTTAATTCTCATTCAAATCAATATTAAATGATAAAATTAAAAAAAAATTAATTATGAAAAAATCCTGAATCAACTGGGTTAACCTATCAAACTCGTTATTCATGTAATGAGAGTGAGATAACCCAAAAAATAATTAAAATTAAAAAAAATCATTGATTGAAAAAAAATACACTAATCAACCAATATTCTCTATTTTTTGTGGTTTTCAACTACTTTCTATTTCCTCTCCGGAATCCAAAGACCTAAAAAATAAGAAAAATAGTGTTTATTTTTTATCAAAACCAAAATTTTAAAAAGGGACTGTAAGAGAATGAAAAGGAAAATAGATGGAACAAAAGGTATTTTTTCACGTGAATTAGAAATTGGCCATACGATTTTCCTCTATTTTTAGCTTGGTCCATTCTCTTTCAATTGTTCCTCTCTACTACAAATTTAATCTCTATCTAATTAAATTAACCTGCTATTAAGTTTTGAAATCTGATTAAAACCTTTAAATCTCAAAATAATACAAAGATAAGGGATCTTCAACTCGCAAACACAAAAAAAAAAAACAGCACAAAAAATGATACAATCAAGAAAAAAAAGGTTTAATGATCAAATAAAAAAAAACATTATTGAAATTTATAGTGAAGTGTGAGTGGGCACTGCAATGATGGTAACTACAGTGAAATACTTAGGAGAATTAGTTTTTTGTAATATTATTTTTGAATCAAATCATTTAATTTATTAAAAAAATTAAATTTAATAAATAACTTATTACAATTTTTATATTTTAAATAAAACATTAAACAAAAAAATTGTAATAAAATACTAAGTTATATAATTAAATTCAATTATATTATTTAAAATGCATGCGGAAATGGATTAAATTACCAGCCTTAACTATTTTGCTATTAATTTAAAAATACTTTTCATTATATAAATTATTTATTTATTATAAATGACAAAATAAAACTCAATTCAGTCT
Source organism: Populus trichocarpa (assembly GCF_000002775.5). Classification (NCBI taxonomy): domain Eukaryota; kingdom Viridiplantae; phylum Streptophyta; class Magnoliopsida; order Malpighiales; family Salicaceae; genus Populus; species Populus trichocarpa. The sequence continues at coordinate 220,495 of NC_037292.2, read as the reverse complement.
ATGAAAATGATTGTTTTTTCAAAGTGTTTTTTATTTGAAAATATATTAAAAATATTATTAATTTTTGTAATTTTATTTTAGATATAAACACAACAAAAATACTAAAATTTTAATTAAAAAAATCAAAAGTTTTTAAAAACTCCAAAACGCGGGGCAAACACCCCTTGATAGACAAAAGACTCAAACAACTTGTGAAATACATTCAGTAAACTATTTGCGGGATACACTACTGCTTGGCATGGAGGAAAAATATTAAGACTTGTAGAAAGACAGTAAGAAAAAGAATCATATGAGCAATGGAGTCAATAAAAATTTCATCATATACCTTGTATTGAATGGTTAAAGAACCCAGTAAGCAGCTTCTGATGGCGCCTTGACAGGCATGGAAAAAAGACCGGTAAATTTAAAAAGGCACCATTTGAAACCCAGATGATCATAGGAGCAGCATGCGATAAATTAGTTTATCGCATGAAAACCAACATATACTCATATCTGTATTAATTATGGCTCTGTGACAGGTTCTCCAAACCAACGGCCAAGTGAGTTCACTGAAGGCAAGGAACTCCTAGAGAACATGCATGTAATTCTTATCATAATCAAGTAAAGATGGTGAAAAATCTGGCAACCATCAAAGCAATAACCCAAAAGAGATTAGAACTCACAAAATGTCAAGTGTGCTGACTGTGATGTTCGCAGAGAAGACGAAATGAATCCCGTAATTCCCAGGAATCAATGCATTTTGATGATTTCGACCAGTACAAGATAGATGATGAAGGCATTGCGTGGGCTTTCTTTTACAGCTTGTGAGTTTGAGAATGGAGGAAGTAAAGGCTGCCGTGAGGAGTTTATAAGTGTTGCAGATCTGACCAGTCATTTGTTTGCCCATCCATGCTTAGAGATGGGGATATGGTTGGTGTTCATTAATTGTTTTAATATTCAAGATCCACCAGACACTGAGGACAGTTTGAACATTGCCGGCACAAGGAACACTCGAGGCGCGAGCAGCCTGAGCCTGGACAGTAATGCAACCACGCTCCACTCTGTGAATCTGAACTTTAAACCAAAACTAAATGGGTTTAGACCCGACCTTAATCGTGGAGTAGTATCCAAAAACCAAAAGCAGGGTTGATCATCATATATTTCTCCACCATTTATATAATTTGACAACGCGCAATGTAAACTAGATATCAAGTTAATATAAATATGAAATCTTATCATAACTCAGACGCACAGTTTAATATAAAAAATTAAATTAGAAATGTAAACTTAACAAATAATTTTATTTTAAATAAGTAATTGTTGAAAAAATATATTTGATAAAATATCAACACAATATATCTAATTGGATTGGAGTTTCTTGAAGGACAGAAAAATGTTTTATTTTTTTTCCCCTTGTTTATGTATTGGGAAAAAGAAGAATGTTCATCACACGCATCTTAAATCAAATGGGTATCCATCAAAATGGATAATTTTATCACATGTTTACGTTTTAAAAAAAACATATAGCAACGGGATGAAGGCAAGAACAAGAAATCATTACTTATTTATTTTTATTTTTTTTGAAAATGGCTAGAAATTATCATGGTTGAAATTTGCTAGATTCCCAAGTTTTCTCAAGGGCATGGGGAGTGGCACATGCACCACCGGCAAAACCAAGACTTTTTTTAATGGACAAATCAGAAAGGCAGAGTCTTTTTCCAAGTCAAGCAATAATTAGGCAAATAGTCAAGCACTCTTCATCCCAAGTAACAAGCCTCCTTGTCTTTGGAGACCCACTTCAGAAAGGCAGAGTCTCTTTCCAAGTCAAGCAATAATTAGGCAAATAGTCAAGCACTCTTCATCGCAAGTCACAAGTCTCCTTGTCTTTGGAGACCCACTTCAGTTTCTGTTCAGTTGAGGTGAGCAAGAATTCAGAGAGAGGCAGAGAATGGCAGAAACAAAAACTGTTCATTCGCCACTGGTTACTTATGCTTCAGTGCTCTCGCTTCTCACTCTCTGCCCTCCTTTTGTTATTCTACTGTAAGCCCTTTTCATTTGCTTCTGCATTTGAATATGATAATTCTTGGTTTCTTTACTTTCTCTTTTGTTTTGGTTATCGGCTATTGTTTGGAAAAGAAAGCACCACAGATATATGTTACGGGTGACACAATTACAGAACCAATTTGTATAGTGTGTTGCAACAGAGGAAGCTACTATCTTTTTAAACTTTATCCGGGGTGTTTTAGATCTTAATAAACCTTTAGATTATTGCTTGTCAAAGTTCGATCTTTTTTAATGCAAGTTTATTAGTCTGCTTAAGAAATCCCAAGATTGCTGCTTTTTCTTTCTTCAGCGAAATTCAGAGAAAAGACCGTTTTTACTACTGCAGTATTAAAAGCTATAAATCTTGATATGTCTCAAGACGATAATGTATTGATTTTTTTTAGCATCGTGCTATTTTGATTAGTGTATGAGAAAATGCATGGAAGAAGAACGAGGGATGGATTCATCGATAGAATAAGTGGTTATTAAAATTAGAATCTTCAACTAATGCAGATGGTACACGATGGTGCATGCTGATGGGTCCGTATGTCAAACTTGGGATTTCTTGAAGCAACATGGCTTGCAAGGATTTATAAATATTTGGCCAGGGCCCACTGCAATTTCCTGGAAAATTATTGCTTGTTATGCAGCATTTGAGGCTGCACTGCAGCTTCTTTTACCTGGAAAGACGGTTGAGGGTCCAGTTTCTCCTGAAGGAAACCGACCTGTTTACAAGGTACTTTTCACATGATACTGTCTTTATCGAACTGCTACACTGTTCCTTGTGTTGTTTGATTATAACAGCTGGAGATTGAAAACAGAAGTTTATGCTACTTAATACATACTGAATGGCTCCAGTCATGAGCTTTCTTTCTGTGGTTGTTGCAGGCGAATGGCATGGCAGCGTACACAGTGACTTTGGTTACCTATCTCAGCCTTTGGTGGTGAGAACTTTCTCCATCAACATCCTTTTGTTTAAGAATTCCAATAAGCTTACACTCATTTATAAGGTTATAATCAGTAAAAAGTTCTTTTAGATTCTACCATGGTATTCTTTGCACTTAAGGTTTTGGAGAGTAAGACAAGCTGCTTCTGACTGGTACTGATTAATTTCACCTGAGTGACAAATGATTATAGAGTGCACCTAATACTTCTTCCGTTTTAATTCTTCAGGTTTGGTATATTCAACCCCTCGATTGTTTATGATCATTTGGGAGAAATATTTTCTGCTCTCATTTTCGGAAGCTTAGTCTTCTGTATTTTCTTATACATAAAAGTAAGGATTTGTAATTACGCAACCTTCCTCGGTTCACATATATTTTGCTATAACTCTACTGATTTTCTTATTTTTTATTATAATTTGGAAGGGCCATTTGGCTCCATCGTCTACTGATTCTGGTTCATCCGGGAACATAATAATCGACTTCTATTGGGTGAGTTCATAACTATACAATACCTTTCATTTTTCTCATGTGACTATCGTTATTTGTCATTAAGCAACATGATTGATGGGGGGAAAGGGAGATTGAGCCAGATATATAACCGAGGGGAAGAAGCTTAAATTAAAAATCCATCAATGTTTTTTCTTTTAGCCAGCAACTCAAATTTAAGCTTCTTCTTTCCAAATTTGTGAACCACGACAATGAGTTTGTAGACTGGCATCTGAAGGTTTTGGTAAAACAATTATTAAACTGTTGTTTTGCCTTCCCACTTGATATGGTGCTTTTTGTTTAGTCACTCAAATTCCTATATGGCTCTATTGTAGTCTAGGCCTTGCTATTATAAAGGTCTCCTTTTCTGTTCGCAGGGTATGGAGCTGTATCCTCGAATTGGAAAGAGCTTCGACATCAAAGTTTTCACAAACTGCAGATTTGGGATGATGTCTTGGGCTGTTCTGGCATTGACCTATTGCATTAAGCAGGTAAATGATGTTCTTGTTTCTTTTTAGTACAATACTGATATTGTAAGCTTGGGATTGTATACATGCTGATTATAAGATGAATCAAATTCTACAGTGAAGAGGTTAAATCCTGTCTTTTGGTTGATAGAAGCATCCTTTTTTTTGTATCAAGTCATGATTAAAATTTAGTTAGACATTACTTCTCCTTTGATGCATTGCTCAAATGTTCTTTCTTGATGAAATACTCATTCTGATAGGGGTAGCAACTAGCAATTTTCCTATCTCTTAGCTATAAGCTTATTCCTTGTTGACAAGTGGATTTAAGAATGTAATAATTATTGGATAGCCAACCCCAAACCTAAATGCTATATAATGGGGTGTGTTTTGAGTGCAAGTTCCTTTCTGGAGAAATGGATTAGCTCCCAACTTCCGAAAAAATTGTGTTTAACCCTTCTATTATGCCTCGTGGAACCAGTGCTACATGTCGAATATGTGGTTGTCAATTCATTATTTTGGTGGCCTGAGGCTACTATCATAAAAATGCTTTTGTGCTTTTCTCGTCACTGAAGGTTGTTTTTACTTTATACATGCAATATGTGTAATTCAACTCATTTGTTATAAAGTTTCTAATTCAAGTTTTGCATGTATAATCGCATGAATAAATCTTAAAATGCACTTTTTTTGTATTCTATCAGTATGAGCAGAATGGGAAAGTAGCTGATTCCATGCTTGTAAATACAATATTGATGCTGGTGTACGTCACAAAGTTTTTTTGGTGGGAAGTTGGCTACTGGAACACAATGGACATTGCACATGATCGAGGTTTACTTATTCTCTAGTTCGTCCGTTTATTTTTTTGAAATGTATTTTTATTTGCAATTTTAAGGTGTTTTTCTTTTCCTTTTTTTTTTTTTTGAAAATTCTAGTGTTTGTCACTGTCAAAGTAGCTTTTTAATTTTTTTCCAGATCTTTCGTTTTGATGGTTATTTTCATTATGCTTATTCCTCTTCTGGGATTTGGCAGCTGGATTTTATATTTGTTGGGGATGCTTAGTATGGGTTCCATCTGTGTATACTTCTCCGGGCATGTACCTTGTTAACCATCCTGTGAACCTTGGACTTCAGGTGCTTTGCTGTTTTCATCTATTTGATTTCCAATTTAACTGCCCTGTTTTCAGCCATTCTCTTTGCTTTAAGCTCCGTGTTTTGAATTGGAGTGGAAGTTTTTAGGAAAAACTTGGAGTTGAAATTCAATAGTGAAAGATATCGATTTATGGTCCTTCTGCCCAAGAAAAAAGTGTTGCGGATTTAAATTTCAGGCCAAAAGTAGGAAAATAAAAGCACCCATCAATTTACAATTGAAGTGCTACCCTAAGGCAATATTCAAATCCAATTAGGAGCATAAATGCTTGATTGTTAGTCTTGAAATAGAAAAACAATCAAAGTCCTATATCCCTTGATATACTGTATTCTAACCATTTCCCTTCTATTTCTCCAGCTTGCACTCTGTATACTAGCAGCAGGCGTTCTCTCCATATATGTCAATTATGACTGTGACAGGCAAAGGCAGGAATTTCGCAGAACAGATGGCAAATGTTTGGTCTGGGGAAAGGCTCCATCAAAGGTGATCTGGTGATATATCCTTTATATTTACATGGTCTATAATTTTCAACCATGAGTAAGAGGCATAATACATTCTAATTTTTAACAGATTGTGGCCTCATACACTACAACATCCGGGGAGACAAAGACAAGCCTCCTTTTGACTTCAGGATGGTAACTGTTGTTGGACACAGTTGCTGTCAAGTTTATTTTAACCCGGCATTCGTTCCATCTTGCTGTATCAACAAAGCTATATGCTTGTGGTTATGTCTTCTGCTGAGATTTTGTATCCTGGATTTTGCAGGTGGGGCTTATCTCGTCATTTCCATTATGTACCTGAAATATTAGCTGCTTTTTTCTGGACTGTCCCGGCTCTTTTTAATCACGTAAGCATTTGAATATAGGAGTAATTTCTCAATTCATGAAGTCCTGTGGACACGCTACTGATATCTTTGTTTGCTTCTGCAGTTTCTACCCTATTTCTATGTGATATTTCTAACCATCCTTCTGTTTGACCGAGCTAAAAGGGATGATGATCGATGTGGATCCAAGTAAGCACAGTTTCTTGACTTGTATTCTTAGTTGGATGGCCTACTGATAGAATTGCTGAACATAATCTTAAAAAATGTCATCTGTACTGCTAGACACATAGTTGGATTCTGATATGTTTGAGAGATGAAATAAAATTTGACGACCACCTGGTTGCAGATACGGGAAGTACTGGAAGTTGTACTGTGAGAGGGTCCGCTACCGGATTGTTCCGGGAATCTACTAAGACATCTCTTCTAGTTGCACCACAATTCGCATTGAATCGATCTACTGTGCCTGTTTATATCTGGTGGTGAACTCAAGAATGCAACGCACGATTATTCCGCTTAAACTGTATAACTCTTGTTTAAGTGATTTTAATGTTTTGGCAAGGTGTGAGTCTTGCTGTTTAATGTACACTGTATTTTTGGTTCTCATTGTCCATGTCTCTTCTTTCTGCGAGATTGAAAGGGAGGATTGCTCTCTGAGGGGATGTCATAAAATGTAATGTGTTTCCTTGCAAACTGGTGGGATGATAGCCTTTTCCTTTTGGTTTCTTCAAGTGATTGGGTTGGTAGCCATTGCTTTTTTGGAGTGGTTGAATTATTGCTACTATCATGTAACTGTGCCCTGGCATGGCGAAATCATCAACACCTCACTCATTTGCCAGTATTTTTGTTCTCCAGATAAGGGTTTGAAAGATTGTTTCCATATTCTCGGGGTGTAAATCCTTTTTCACACACACACGTGTGTGTGTGTGTGTCTATATATATATATATATATATATATATATATATATATATATATATATATATATCTTAGTAACCCAAACCCTAAACTGGATCAGAACTCAGATTGAGTCTGAAAACTTTACAAGTTGTTTTTACCCTGAACAAGTTGCTATTGTAACTTCTGGTACAGGGAGGGATCTAGGCGAAATATGTGTAAAGTATCTTTGTCTCCCTTGCCGCATCATAAATAAACACGAACTCAATCCTCAAACACATTAAAGCAATGGCTTCAAAGCTTCTAGCTTCCTCCCTCCATCGCGGCGGCAACAGCAACCGCTCCCCCAACACAAAATGACGAAGCTATGACAATAGAAGGCTTGAAAATCTCAGCACGGCCACTCTACCTCGACATGCAAGCAACATCACCGGTGGGCCCCAGTGTGTGTTGGACTCTTGCCGGCATCTTCAGGAAGAGGCTTTTGAGGTTGCGTATTTACCGGTTGGGAATGATGGGATTGTTGATTTGGAGAAGTTGAGAGAGGGGGTCGATAAGGCCGGATACTCCATTAGTGGTGGGGATGGGGGTTGGCGAAAGAGGAGATGGGGTATGATGATGAGAGGATTGGGGGTTCGCAGGAGAGGAGGTTGGATGGAGTTAGGGCTAAGCTTGATGGTGGTCGTGGTGAATGGGAGTGTTGAGAGGAGGAATGCAGGGAATTTGAATCTTTCGTTTGCGTGCGTGGAAGGGCAGAGTTTGTTGATGGGGTTGAAGGAAGTGGCTGTGTCGAGTGGGAGCGCGTGTACAAGTGCTAGTTTAGAAGAGCCTTCGTATGTGTCGAGGGCATTGGGGGTGGATGAGGACATGGCGCATACTTCAATTAGGTTTGGGATTGACAGGAGGGCAATTGAGCTTACTGTGCGGGAAATGAGCCCCCTTTATGAGATGATGAAGGAAGGTAGTGATATTAATGGGCACAACACTGATTGGTTAATACACTGATGCTACAATGACCATGGAGTAAGCAAGGAGGCAGCTGCTGGTTATATGGATTTTCTGTCAAATGAGAGTGTAGCTCCTCGTTGGGTTCTGACTGCTCGAGTGAGTGTATGGATTACAGATGGAATATCGTCACCCAGGCTCTTACTCTCGGATGTCCTTGTAAATGCACATGACAGAGTTCTGGAATCTTAGATTGTATATAGCATGACTCTTTTTGTCCAGGCACCCCTTTTTTTAGGGGAAAAAGAGAGAGAGCGAGTGTGTTTCCAGACGTTATGAATTCACGCAGAAATAGAGTGTGTTTCCGGATGTTCCAAAATGTCAATGAATTCACGCATTGGTGAAGATTCCCTCTATCCAGAGAGTCTTATTTCGTCGTTGGCTTGCCGACATAAATCCAGTTTATTAGACGACGAGCTTTGGTCTAAGGTTAGAAAAGCAGCAGCGTGCGCTCCTCGTTTTTCATGGGTGGTTGATAGATGGAAGGGGGATTTTGCGGGGATGAAACGGAATGTCCTGACATGTTGTGATTCTCAACTCTTTCAAGAACAAAAAATTAATTCCTCTTCGGATAAGACAAGATTCTTTTATTTATGATAAATTAAATCATACAAATTGAAACTGCCTGAACACAAACAAGCCTTATTGCATAAATAAACAAGGCACAGTTTTAGCCTGTCTGTCTCCGCTTTGAATAACAAATTACACTAGCTATCACATCACATCCCAAAAGGCAAGGCAAGCACCGCAAAGTGGGATGAAGGAATGTAACAACACTGATTCTTCACAAGACAAACGAATACGGCTAAGATCAAGTGCTGGTTTTCGAGCTGCCAGACTCCATAAATAAATAACCAAAATCTGGAACACCTAAATCAACGAGTCTCGTCCTCCAAGGCACGGAAACCGCCAGTCAAATCTTCATGCAACTTGCTGAATTTTCCCACAAGTGCTGCTTCCCCTTCTGCTGGATCCTCGAATTTTTGAGACCTGCAACATTGACAGATGACAGTATCAGAAAGCAATTATTGTGGATTTCCATAAGGCATTGACTTTGCATAGAGGATTATTGGTAGAACTATGGTACACTTACACTAAACGATAGAAGAGGTCTCCCAACCGATGCTTGATAAGGCTGTATGTTATCTTCTGACCATCCATGCCTGCACCTCTCTCCACAGCCTGTATTGAATTGCAAAAATGTTCATCAAAGATCCATATCAAATCATACAGTCTTCCACAGGTTGTGAAATGAACTTTGAATTTCAAAACTACAGCTATCGACTTAATGAAAATGAAGAGTAACAAAAGAGATAAAAGATGGATGCCCAAGTTGCTCTCTTAAAGACAATGAGCAACTCGTACATGATTCAAGTCCAGCCAACACCTGCCAGAGATTCACAGCCCTCCCTAGTAAATTCCCTGGACAGGACATAGAATAACAGAGGGGAGGGGGGTTAAATTACCTGATTGGCCAAATTGTAGAAATGAATTATGTTGCGCATCATCCAAACAGACTTGTAGAAAGGACAGAACTTGTCATATCTGCAAGCCACACAAACATACACTCGAGGATGAGGACTGCAGAACTACGAGTTTAATCAAAATCTTCAAGGCCAAAAAAGATAGATTATAGAAAAGATCAAGTAAAGAGGTTGGGGCATACGGAGTAAATGCATTCTGAGCAAGATAGTCCTCCCTCAAAAGCTTTGCTGTCTCCAGGGTAATCTTATCTCCTTCAGCTAAAGCATCCTTTCCAACAAGCTGCAATGATCCAGAAAGCCATGGATATTTACTCACAGGCAGGCAAAAACACCAATTTTACTTTCAACTTCACAACTAGTTAAAAGACAAAAGCAAGGTAGAAACGATCATAGTGTTGCACAAAATGCACCTCAAAGGGTGGGGTAGAGAAACAAATAACAGTTCAATGATAGTGAAAGTCAAGATAATTCCACGGGAATCTACAGTATCATAAAAGCCAAAGGTGATCAATCTCCACCAAATTCTTTTATGCCAAATTAAAATTTGCGATATCAACCAATCAAGGACAGGAGATGACGAGTACTCTTACAATTAAGGTTCAAGAGCAAATGTAAAGCTGAAACAACAAACCCGTCATATAGCTCGCAGAATTCATCCATATATTTCTTCAACAGTTACCAGGTAAATCGCATATTCTATATTTCTAGGACCTAAGGGAACCAGGAGGAAATTTTTGAAATAAGAAAACATACTTGGACAATCTCGTTCAAGTCGTCTTCTCTTTGGAGTACTTCACGTGCCTTTGTCCTGATGTTGATAAAATCTGGATCAAATCGCTCATAGAATGACTCCAATGCCTGACAACAAAAGCAGAACAGCCTAATAAAACACGAACAGGTTGCATAGAATATACGACGCAATGAAGGATCCAATAAGCATCCAACAATTTTTCTTTCAAAAGAAAAACAAAAGAAGTTTGTAGAAAAATTGCAAACATACCCCTGAGTACTTAGAGTAGGAAATAAGCCAGTTTACAGAAGGGAAATGTTTCCTTTGTGCAAGTTTCTTGTCCAAACCCCAGAAGACCTGCAAAAGTACAAATGAATCACACCTCATTTTAACCAAAATATAACATTCGGGGAAAAAGAACTCAAAATGACATCAAGATAGAACAGATTCATTTTCCTAACTGCTTGACTTACGTTACACCTGCTTGGACTTAAAATTTACCCTGATTACTGAAGCAGAATCATTTTTGGGCCAAGGATATGCTTTCCAGCTTGTTGATCAGTAATTTTGCCACCATCAAGTTGGCTTAATTAATTAAACATTAGTATTTCTATGGCTTTTCCTTTTAGTGTAGAAATTTATTTTTCTTGTCCTATTATTAATCAGGAACAATTAAGAAAAAAAAGTCTGCTTACTGTAACAGGTTATTTCAAACTTCTAAAAACAAATTCAAAAATTTTAGCTTGTGGTCTCAGGCTGTGGAAGAGCGCTCTCTAGGCAAAAAAGACTTGACTCTCTGTTTTGTCTCAGCAATCTATGTTGCTAATTGCTTCTAGTATGAAAGGTAGTAAACATAGTCTATAATTACCTGGACAATGCTGAGGGTAGCAGAAGTAACAGGATCTGAGAAATCACCTCCTGGTGGGGAAACTGCACCAACAATTGTAACACTACCTGTACGCTCTGGTGAACCAAGGCATTTTACTTTTCCAGCACGTTCATAAAATGAGGCCAAACGTGCTGCCAGATAAGCAGGATACCCACTATCAGCAGGCATTTCTGCCTGCAAATATAATTAAGAACATGCAATTAGAGTTCATCTGAGTGGGAAACAAATAAATTTCACAGTATGCACGAAAGAATTAACATAATAGGTCATAATTAACAATGCTAATCCATTTGTCTAATAAAAACATCATCTAAAGAAAAACATCATCCAAAGAATCAATAATGAGGACCAACTGTCAAGTACTCTAATTATATCTAGTCAATATCAACAGTAACTGATGATGTCACCAATCTTTTTGGAAGCCAGTGCCTGATAAGATTTTAGAACCAACTGTCAAGTACTCTAACTATATCTAGTTTCTACAAATCTAGCAAACAGAAAAATAATATTTTGGGTACTGATGGTTGCAGATGATAGGCAAGCTAAGGTATCCTAGCAAGAAAAGAGATAGTCCACACAAAGAGACCAACACTGCCAGTATCATATATCAGACACTAAGATATGAAGCACTAGAAAAATCTTCCAAGGCATTGAGATAAATGTTGGTAGAGGCTAACCAGCCGTCCAGAAATTTCACGCAATGCTTCTGCCCAACGAGATGTTGAATCTGCCATCATGCTCACATTGTAGCCCATATCTCGGAAGTATTCAGCTATAGTGATTCCTGAGAACAGCCCACAAGTTGAAGAGCATCATCACAAGGCATTCAATGAGACAAAATATTATCAACATTAAATGAATCTAAAATATAGAATTTTCAAATTCAAGCAAATCAACTGCAAACATGAAACTTTTAGCTTAAGCAATAAAATTACAGTTTGAAATTTTTTCTTTGGTCCATTGCACATGGTCTAAATAGTCCTAAGTCTGCAACCCATACGTGCATGGTAGGGTGAGTTGCATTCCCTAAATTGCAACCATTTATTTCCTCAGAATATTACATGTCTTTCAAAAGGAAGCTCCTTCTCCAACAGAGGGCATGTGACAGTACATCTGATATAATAAAAATTACCCTCTTTTCATGAATTACAAAAAATCACTACCATCAACTGATGCGTGCCTTCAAAAAGCACCAGCTCTTAATTAACAAAACCACACAGAAATTTTCTGTAACTCTAAAATTCTTAAAACACCAACAAGAAAGAATAGGAACAAAAAATAAAACTTTACGCTTCGGAGATAACTCTTCATATCATTCTCTAATCTGCTTAATATTTACTTAAAAAGAAATGGAGTTACCTGTATAAATTGAAGCCTCACGAGCAGCGACAGGCATGTTAGAAGTGTTGGCTACAAGGGTTGTACGCTTCATGACAGACTCTTCACGGCCATCAGGCAAAGTCATGGTCAATTGTGGAAAATCCATGAGCACCTGAGCAATAGATTACTCTAGATTAAAAATCTCAAAAACCATAAAAGAGGATTGATGAGTAAACTGAGAGAATCATATACCTCTGCCATTTCATTTCCTCTTTCTCCACAGCCCACATACACAACAGTATCGGAGTTAGAATACTGCACAAACAAACATTTAGTAATGAATCATCCAAACTACCCCAACATCACAACCATCAGTGTTAGCTCCACAATGAATTGACAAGTTTCACCTTGGAAAGAGCTTGACTAATGACAGTCTTCCCACAGCCAAATGCACCAGGTATGGCACAAGTCCCACCAAGAACTGAGGGGAAAAGGGCATCAAGGACACGCTGAAACACAACAAGGTCATTGGGAACTCAAGTTACAAAGTGCGAAAGCAATAGATATGAAAACCAATGCTTTTAGAATGTAAGCAAGCACCTGCCCAGTAAGTAGAGGGGTATCAGCAGCAAGCTTTGATGCAACTGGTCTTGGTGTACGTACTGGCCAAGTCTGCATAAAGAAGAAGCACATAGCAAACGAAAAAAAAATTAACTTTGGATTAAAGCATCTTGATTCACTGAAAGTTTGGCTACAAGTTACAAACCTGAAGCATGGTAAATTGCTTTACGACACCCTGGAACTCAAGCTCCAGCACAGTGTCCTACAAAAACACAATTCAACATACAGATCTCCATAAGTATTATCAATGTGCAGTTTATATGTTTCAAAGAATTCACATAAATATGAATCACAACTAAATGGTAACTACAACCAAGGAGACTGAAGAATGATAATAATTCCATTAATCCAGATTCAGATTATTGCTAGTGCTTCCCAAGTTCAGCATACAGAAAAACTCATTTAAATCGGTACCAATGTTATATGCAACAAGCAAGAACTGGGCAGTATGATATGTATCAAACAAGAAAAAAAGGGAAAGCAGATGCATTCTTGTGCAATTATCATTTTAATGTAATGGAAAGAGACGAACTTTCAATGAATATTGACCAGGAGGTGCAATGTAAGTGACTTTCCCCATGGCATCAGGAGGGAGTGCAACATGATGCTGCATTAGAGTGTTCTCGTATACAGTCTGCATAGGAAAATATTCACACAAATTCCAATGTTAGACCACACAAAAGTAGATAAATAATAAACAAGACGTTAAAACTACACATTTTTAAAGGAGACCTGCAAAAAAAAGGTTAAAATATAAAGCTTACAGCATACAAATCTCCACCAGTCACAAGATCTCCCTCGCCTGCCAACATCAAGTATAACTGAAGTTAGTGGAATTCAACATAAAAAATTGGAACAACCATTGTCATTTGTCAACAACATACCAGCCATTACCTATTTTCTTGGGCTGAAATTCCCAGAGTGTGTCTTTATCAAGGGCTGGAACAGAGACACCACGAGGAATATAGACATCACCTGATATTCTTGCAATGGTTTTTAGAGGCCTCTGTTAAGATAATAAAACGTAGGTGAATGGTTAACCACTATATATAATGCAAGCGAGAAAGCAAACCATAAACTTCATTTTTTTCTTTTTGATAAAGCAAGAGCAAAGTTAAACTTTTAGAAAAAGAACTTATGATTAACAGAAAACTAAACGTAATTCTAATTAATCACAAATTGACAATAACGAAAGTGCTGTCAAACCTGAATTCCATCAAAAATATTCCCCAGTATTCCCGGTCCCAGCTCTACAGATAATGGCTGTAAGATCAACATACAGTTTATGAGCTGATGCAGTCACAATACACGTCTAGAAAAACAATTACATGACAAGATAGTGAGATCACCTTGTGCGTCCGAAGAACAGGGTCGTTCACCATCAAACCAGCTGTTTCCTCATACACTGACACGTAAAGAACAGAAACATTCATGTCCATTTCAAGCACCTCAGAACAAAAACAAAGAAAAACATTTCTTTTCCGTTTTACAGAAAGGGGAATCAAGAGTGAGCGGAGCAGATAAATAACATCGATCAATTAAAATGCTAAAAAATGACAAGGATGGTGAACGAAAAGAAGAATTCTAGAACTCGCATTAGTGAATAACCTTGGATTGTTGCAGAATGTCCTTCCAAACGAATAATTTCACCAATTAGATTGTCATGGCCAACACGGACCAGTTCATACATAGCTGCACCAGCCATACCATCTGCAACCACAACAGGCCCTGATACCTATGAAAACCATATCAAATTAGTCAGACAAAACCAGGAAAACCATTTAACCTAACAAACCAAATCAGAATTAGATTAGGTTCATTAACAAACTAAGTTGAACTAAAAATCATGCATCGCGATAAGTTGCTCAAATCCTAGAAATATAACAACTAAATCCTAATCCAAACAAATGAGCCAACAGACACACAGTACAAATAGAATAATTCGTATCTTATTTCTAACCATTTTTTATCTGCATAAGCTTTATTTTACTGGTTCGAGCAATAACACAAACAGTTAAATTCAGTTTTTATAAGTCCAAAACGCACAGCATTGAAATGCTGGCAACCACTTACACAGGCCTGTTTGGCATTCCAGAGCTTTTCAAATTCTCTACCATTATGTTAAAAACATCAACTAGACTAATAAGATCACTAGAAAATCACAATAGCAATCATATCTCAATGGATCACAAGAATTAAAAACAGATCTAAAGGATCAAAATTCAAGGCGATATCAATCTCAGATAAATCAAAGAACTCGATCTGATGACAGTAAATCAACAGAAACAGATCATCAGATGAGTTGAATCAAAATCAGAAAATAAATTCGATCTATATGATTAATTAATACTTATTGTATGAGAAAAAGAAATGGAAAGGTATCGTCTACCTTACGAACGTATCCATACTCGCTCTCCTTCTCAGAATCTTCGAATGTGGTCAATCGAGCTCCGTACACTGACGGCATTTTCTCTCGGAGAAAAATGATGCAGAGAGAGTGTAGAGAATCTAAGTATCGATTCAAAACCCTAAGGTTTCAATCGAATTGATTTGGTAAAAGCAGATGACAGAGAGGGAAGAAGAAAGGTTGGATTATAATTTTTATTGATTAATTTTTTGATGGAGAGAGGGAGAGAGAGGGCAACCGCAGCAGAAGACACCAGGATTTGTAATTAATTGCAGGGGATGGCGGACAATGATATGGTGCTTTTGCTGTACTGTAATAATGTAGTGCTACCTGTTTAGCTAATTGCCATGTCAGTGCGGACCCGAGATGGACGCGGCTCTACAGTCATTAATGCTTACCTTTTTGTTTTGGATACATTTATTTGTTTGTTTGTTTAAAAAACTATAACAGATCAGAGATGTCATCACATCGCATGGGTTTTGAAAAAATATAAAAAATCAAAAGTTATTGGTTTTTTAAAAAAACAATTGTGGTGGTAGGGGACTATTTAGGAGTATTTTATTGGTTATTTCTTTAATTTATCTTGAAAAAAATTTATATGCCAACAAAAAATTATAATTTATAAAACAAATGATAAGAATATCTCTAAGTATAAATTTTTTTATCTATTTAAAAAAAATGAATATACATGAATTAACTCCTTGAAAACAGTAAGTTTCTCATTTTTATGAGTGAAAATAATGATAATTTTATTATTGATTGTTTATTATTTGAATGAATATTAGTTTTTAGATTTTTCTTAAGTAGCATGATAAAGAAAGAACATCGTGGTTCAAGATTTATTTTAAAAAATAATACATTTTAGCAAGTAATATGTTATATTTATAACTCTCGAAATATAATTTTTTTTTAAATCTTTCAACTTAACTTCCTCTTAAAAAAAAATACAATTATAATTCCCATAGCTCGATAATCGACAAAATTCATAATCCAACACAGTTATTTATTCACAAATCAACACAACTCATAGTTTATAATTGAATACAATTATAATTCACATAATATTTTAATTTAAATTGAATTCATAATTTTCATGATATTCAAGTCAATGAGACAAGACTTGTTGTGGCCAGTACTATTTCTCATTTCGTCAGATACACTTGAATTCACACAATTCTTTATGGTTAAATAATTAAATGATATACTTTAATGCTACAGTAATTATAAATTTAGTTTGGGTTAAATTTAATTAAAATATAATGTGAATTATGATTGAGTGTTAATTATTAAGCAAGTTAAGTGGTGGGTTGTTTTTTTTTTTTTTTATAGTGGTGAGTAGAGATGCAGTAAAACAACTCAATCTAAAATTATAGGCTTGAATCAGCTCGTCAAACCATGTTGTCTTTTGATATAAGTTTTGAATTGTATTATTTCTCTCAGTTTTTACTGTGTTGCTTTGAAAGAAAAAAAACTCTTAGTCTTAATCATAAATGAAAAACTCGCTTTGCACATATATTAAGTGGGTTGGGTCAACCCTGATGGATCCAAACCTTTTCATTTTCAGATTTTTAAAGAAAAAGTTAAAATAATTTTATATTAAAAAAATTAGAATTCAAGCCATGTCTTGCTCGAGTCAAGTTCAACTTATAGCCTGATTGAATACAAAAGTTAGCTTGAATCAAATCTCTAATCAATAAATCACCGGATTGAGCCACACTGAACCGGGCAAATTTCATAACAATGGTCTGGAAAAAAAATAGGAAAAGAAGTTGTACTATTAATTTTACAAAATTATGCAAAATCATGATAGTTTTATGGCCTTCCAAGACCTCTAGTCGAGGTGGTTATAAATGGGTTGATTACCCGAAAGAAATGATTTTAACGGCACAAAACAAATCAAGATCGAAAGGAAACTTCGAGGCCATTTCGCGAAATAGATGAATGGACAAGAAGGTCCCTAGACAAAGCCAAGGTGAGGGCGACACGTACGGGATTAGTTTGTCGACATACACATCATTATCATTTAATACACATAATATTGCGAAAGTGAGGATGAGATGTGCCGTTTCCTGAGCTTATGAATCGAAACGGCAATTACAAATGATTGCACGGATCACGACAGCTCAGGCGGGCAAGATAGAGTTTAGTCGGGCTTCGGCCATACAATCACGCACGGAGTAAAAGGGGCAGAAGGCCGTTTTTCTGTTCAATTACCATGTTCTCACAGTCCATGGGCCTCACATACTCACGCAGAGGAAAACATCTTGCTATAAGACAGCCAACCACATTAATCATGCATGCCTCTGTGGCACTGACAACAATCAACGGAAAATGCTACTGCTTGCATGTATTATTTCCCTGAAGCCTTCGAAACTCTCGTCTTGAAAATGTTTCTGCTGTCTCAATGGCCCATCTCGGCTACACGTATGTCTTCTTCTACTGATCATATACAAATGAACTCGAAGCCGAGTCAGACGACGAATATCCATGGGATAAGTATCAAAGGGAGATTGAGAATTATATGATCCGGTTGCAGTTATGATATTAGAAGCCTCAGATGGATGGATTGCATCCCACCATGTATACTCACTCCTATCATCACATGGATTACTTGATGGAATGCATAGTGCTGTAATCGGTGATGCAGGACAACATGGAGCATTTCTGAATCACCAGGTTATAAACTTAATAGTCGTCTAAATATTCGTTTCAACTATTAATTCCTCTCCTGAATACATTAATTTTTATGTATTTACCTGAAGAAGAAGTGGAATATACCTGGTATGTATTCACGTATATAAAACTCGCTCCGGTTAGATTGTTGTTGAGCCCATCCACTAGCGAACGGAGTCCAGTGTTGAAAAGCTGGACTGCATTGTTAACTCGGTCTACACATGAGGAGGAAGAAGAAGAAGAACCATTTGTTCCAGCTGCAGCTAAGATGGCGGGAGCACAACCTATTGGAGGTATCCCAAACAGGGTGGTTACCTTCCTTGCTCCATAGTCGTACAAAGTCTAATACCAAGAAATTAAGGAACAAAAAAACAAAAAAGAATTTATATGGTTATTTGAGAAACCTTTGATATTTAAGCAACAGATTAAAAGAGATCAATATCAACTACCACCGTTAATTGCTGAGAAAGTTCTTGGTTAAGTGCTATGGCATGCTGTTCAGGCGTGTATAGGCGGCTTGAGGGGTAGAACTGTGGCCTGAAGTAGTTGTTAATATAATCATTCGTGCCCATTCCAACTGAATATAGGCATTTACTTAAGCACTCTGTAGCCAGGTTTTTATCTCTTATAATCTCATGAATCCTCGACACTGTAATTTGGTGATGTTGTAGTTGACCATCCATGCTGATTCGTTCTCCCTGTACGTGACAAATGTTCAAATAAAAATTGTTAATTACTATTACTTCTAAGTGTGTTTGATCATAACTCGCGCGCGCGCACTCGTTGAAATTAAATCAAGAATTTGCAATGTTTGTGAAATGTACAAGAAATTACCAGGTTCTGTCCAGTTTCATTTCTAATCCCAGAAGCAGCAGACGCATAATTAACACCTGTAATAAGTATGCCCCAACCTCTTGCAGAGCCAGTTAGGGGTAGAGAGGAGAGACTAGAGAAGATCCATATTCTTTTTTTCTTTTTATTTCAGGGCTTACCAACTAAGTTATTGTTCTTTTTTGGGAAAGAATTGAGAACCTTCTGAAAAGGGCACTAATATCAATTAAATTACAACTCATTCCAAATTTGTTCATCCCCATTAAATTTAGTTAATCAAACTTTTTTTTTTTATATTAATTTCCAGGAGTGCCTCACTGCACTCCCCCTCAAGTTACAAGATAGTTATTGTTGACCTTCGAACTTGCCATGGGTTCGTAGGAAGGAGAGTGGGGTACAAGATAAGCTTTTTAGGAATATATATATATATTAATGTAAATATTCGAGTCAGTTTGTATATATTTTAACTAATTTTATGGATTTTAAAATTAATAATTATATAAATTAAACGACTCTAAAATTTATAAAATTCAAATCAATGATATTTAAAAAACAAATTTAAAACTTAATCGGCAACTTCATCAAGTATTAATTGTATCTTAAA
The DNA here is from genome assembly GCF_000002775.5 of Populus trichocarpa. Classification (NCBI taxonomy): domain Eukaryota; kingdom Viridiplantae; phylum Streptophyta; class Magnoliopsida; order Malpighiales; family Salicaceae; genus Populus; species Populus trichocarpa. The sequence goes on along the minus strand of NC_037292.2, from coordinate 201,154 downwards.
AGGTAATTTTAGACCTCCAAATCTTTTTTATCAAGATTATGCGCGTGAAAAATAACTAGAAACCTGGGGCTAGTTTATTCATTTATTTACAAGTAAATTCATCGCACACAACACAAGATGCTTAATTTCATCTCCTTAAAAATGGTTCGATTGGATAAAAGGGTCATTTTCTCTTCTTCTTCTTCTTCTTCTTAATGTTCAGTAACGGTTTGAGACTGCAGAAGCAGTATCATGTGATGCTGCTTAAAATCTGGAATATGGTGAAAGAAATTCAGTTAATCAGTGATTTTATGCCATGTTAGCAGTTTGTAGAATCTGATCAAGTAGTATACATTACACAGTATACATCATCATCCTCTGCCATGCTATGGTTAATGGAGAATGAACGTTATGATATGTTGGGATATTGCTAGTATGCCTTTAGGTACTTTGCTTTCCATCCTCCAAGGCTCCAAAGAGTTCAGTATATCATGTCTGTTACAGAGTACAAGAGCGCAGAACAGGGGACCTGTCTCAATTAGCAAGCTGATGCTGATGATGTCTTAGTTTCTTACCTCTTGAAAAATAGCCCACAGTCCTAGCTCTGCAGAACCCAGAAAAGGAGGCCATCGCCCTTGCGGGAATGGCCCCAAAACTTTGATCGATGAATTTGGGTTATGAATTGGATGGGTCGACCCGAATTAGTGATTTTAATTCAAAACCAAGATTTAATCTTTATTTACAAATAAACTTTAAAATAAATAAAAATCTTAATTAATAAATATAGATCCACAACAAAAGCATAATCTATTATTCTGTCTCTGGCTGTTCAATTGCTTCTTATCTCTTCTAACCTAAAGTTTGAATATTTCTTTACAGTCTCCACCATGACCTTAACCCAGTTCTCCTCCACACTTCCTAACTTCACATGCTCTTTCAAGCCCAACAAACCACACAGTACTAGTTGGCCACCCAATAAACCACTCAAAATCACCACAACTCCGATAACAGACCGAGTAATAGACTTTGGCAAGTACAAGGGCAAGATGCTTGGCTCTCTCCCATCTACTTACTTGAAATGGGTTTCCAAGAATCTTCGTGCTGGTGACTTTGAGCACTGGGCTAAGTTAGCCGACCAAGTGCTCCAAGACCCAGTTTACAAGGACAGATTGGAGTGGGAATTAGCTGATACTGCCCTAAATGGAAACAATAATAGGAGTATCAGCGGTTCTTCTTCTTTGTCAAGAAATGATGACAGTGCAGTGTCAAGATTGTTGGAGATTAGTGAGAGGTTTGGCTGGGACAATGAAGATAAAGTTGGGTGGAGTAGAGTCAACTTTGAGCTCTTGGGTACTAGTAAAGGTGGCAAAATACCAAGAAGATCATCTTCCTCTAGTGGTGTTGAAGAAGATAAAGATTTATCGAGAGTGGAGAATGATAAGGTTTTATCAGAAAGTGAAGAGAGGAGGAGGGAGAGAAGAGAAAGGGCCAAGTTGAAGAAACAAGTGGAGAAGAGGAAGGATAAGATTGAGATTGTAATGAAGAGTAAGGATGGTTTTGGAAATAGGGTCGATGGTGATGGTGGGGTCGGGCTTGAGGGATCAAAACCAGGGAGGGTTGATCATCAACAAGATTGCAAGGTGGAGAATAGCAGTCGATTTCCTGGAAGAGAATCACTCCTGAAGAAAGTGCTCAATAGAAAAAATGTCTTGTAATCTGAATATTATTTTTTCAGTTAGGCATTAGAATTTTCATGAGGGTCAATATGAAATCTACCTCTAATGCCATTGTAATCCTTTTCATCCTGGCCTCTTGGGATCTTTGACTGTGCAAATTGATCTTTTAATGGCATAAGAACTCAGATTGAATAAAGTGATCTTGGCCCTCCTAGCAGAACCTAACATGCTGTTCCCCGAACTAAAAGATGGCCTGAGACTATACCCCGAGGACTGGGCAGAAGGGCAGGTTCAGAAATCACTGATAACACCCTTTTGCTCTCATTTCTTCTGTTAACGTCACTTTCTTTTCCTTTCATTCTTGATTATGTTATTCTTTATTGTCTTTATAGAATGATCACATAATTGGAACTCTGTTGAGGTATATAGGTGAGATTGTGGGACATGCTTATTTGTTTCTCAAAGAGCAAATTTAGCTTTCTGCAATGCCGACTCCTTCTGGCATCCTTCATGGAAACATAATAGCTATGCTAGCACTCTAGCTACTTGCATTTCTGCGCTAGTAAACCTTTTCAATTTCAGTGACTATCAAGTTTATTTCATCTGGAATTGTACTGTGGTAGAAACTTTCAGCTTATTTGAAACCTATTCTAAGAAATTGTTTGGCGGAAACTGATTTTTTAAAAATCATTTTTTAAATTTTGTTGTGTTTGTTTATTATAAAAAAAATTAGTTAAAAAAAAAACATATTTTAGTTAAAAAAAATTTAACTTGGTTTTCAGGAAAGTGTTTTCCTTTTATTTTGAGCGAAAAACACTTTCCAGAAGTTGCGAAAAAATTAGAAATATCATATTCTTTACTGATTATAATAAATTTGGTTCTCAAATTTTTAATTGCTATATATTCTGTTTTGAATCTTTTTTTTTTAATTTCACCCATTAGAATTTGATTTAATTTGGTTTTTATATTAACTTTGGTCTTTATTTTTATGATTATTTTTTGCTTTTATGTTATTATTTTTTTAATCAAAATTTTAATCTATCAAATTTAGTCTTCATTCTTTTGATTTTTACTTATTTTATTTGAAATAATTTATGAAATTGTAATTATTATTATTTTAATTTCATCATCTTTCAATTTTTTTATCTTTAGATTTGATCTTCATTATTTTGATTGTTATTTATTTTATTTGAAATAATTTATAAAATTAGATTTTTTTTAATTTCATTCTCATTCAACCTTTTAATTTGTAAAATTTATTCCTTTTTATTTTAATAAACTTGAAAAAAAATATTAATAAATTATTTTCCAACTCATTTTCTATGACATAACCAAACACTAGAAAATGTTCTCCAACTTATTTTTCATGACACTACCAAACATCGAAAAATAATTCACTTTTCAAGAATTCACTTTCCAAAAAAAATTTACTTTTCAGCACACAAACAAACAGGGCAACAAATCATGCCTTATAAAAATCTTATTGTAGAATTTATTTATTTTGCTAAAAGTTTTCCAAACCATTATTGGAATTATTTTATTTCTGTTTAAATCTTAAATTTCCAAACATAATGAACAAACCAAAGGTGAACTTAGTACAATAAACTCTCCCAATATCACTCAGCTTTACGACTACTAGCTGATGGTTGATCAGTCACTTCTTCATTGGAGTTGTCTGTGCAAGCATGATATCTTCTTGGCTGATCTTCCCCATCTCTTTAAGCTTATACAGGATGAGCTCGGCAGTGCTAGGCAAAACAAGGAAGAATATGGTCAGGGCATAGCTAACAACTAATAAACTGAGACAATAAAACTACATCCACAAATTTGACCAAAAACAAAACCGATGGGAAACGAGTGGCAACCATCAACTTACCCAACAGCATCATCATCTATGTTTGCTGCTTCGAAATCTGAATTGGCCATCATTTTGGTGAGAACCCAGTTCACCAGCTTCCTCTGCCTGCTCTCAGTGAATAGCTCAACAATGTACATATATAACTGACCTAAACCAACAGTGCCCGTCATTATCCAAACTACAGCGAACATACGGCCATATCCAGTTGAGAAGCTCTTATCTCCATAACCGAGAGTTGAAATGGTAGAACAGACACAGTAGAAAGAATCAACAACGTCCAGATCCTCAATCATGTATAGGAAAACTGATCCGATCATCATAAGCCCTGAAAGAATAGCTACAGCCAAATAGCATTTGTATTTGACTTTGTAAATATCAGTTTCCTTCAGAAATGCAGCTGGACCGAGTTTTTGATGCATGTGAAGGGCTTCAACCAGTAATATTTCCTGCTTCTCTACCAAATAATCTCCTGCTTTGCTCAGTATCAGTCCAACAAGAGCCATCCCTATGAAGACAAAAACACAGACAGCTAACTTCACGGAGGCACTATTGGGCACAAGGTCCCCGTATCCCACTGTGGTCATCGTCACAATACAGAAGTACAGAGAATCAAGAATCGGATTTGATGTCTTCCCTTTGATATCATCCCTGACAGCATAAAAGCACATAGTGCCAGCAGACACGTAGACGGCCAAGATCATAGCTAGTGTCTTCAGGCTCTGGTGAAGTCCCCCAAAAAGGAATTCATAACTTGGAATTGGCCATTTGCCACCAACATCTGAAGGAACAAACTCTGCTAGAGTACTTTGAAGACTGCGAAACCTTTTTCTGTTGGGAGAACAATCATCAATTCGTTGAGAGGTGGGATCCACCAATCCTGACAGAAAGGACTGCTTTGCACCATTGGAAGCCATCGACGTAGTTTAGCAAACACGGATGCTTAACGGGCTCTTAGAAAATCTGCAAATTGTTAAAGATACTGTTTAGAGAACAAATTCAACAACACATAATTGGCTACAATTTAACCAAGGGCAAGCTAAGGAAAAGCTCGTGAGCTAGTTAATTAAAGTTAGTATCAAGAAATTAAATGCAGCTCCAACATTCATAACTATGTATAGCCCTTGGAGAGGAGACTTAATCTCGATTGATATACAAGGATATCCCATACCATCAAGCCGTATAAATTACTACAGCAAGAAAAAAAAAAAGGTTTAAATTTGATATCATGATTATACCAAACAAAATTATGTAAAGCAGTAAAAGCACTTGGAAAACAGAAAAAAGATTCTCCTAAAACTTATGAGATAAGTTCAGAAGAAGTCTCACTACCAATTCCAACTACAACTCCACTTCACCGAAACCGAGCTACTAGTTTGACCAGTGGAAGCAGGTTTGCGTCTAATTTAAAGTGCTCCGGTTACGAAATTTCCTAGAAAATTCCTCACCGTACTCTGTAAAATCTATATGCTGCTACAGAATTTATTGCCAGTCTTGTCCTAAGCGGCCAGTCTCCTTCTCTACAAGTGTAATGTGAGCGTCCTTTCTCATCTGGTTTTGGACAGAGCCTAAGAACTGAAAGAGTGCGTGTAGGGAACATGCGAGTAGGAAGTTGCTTATTCCATTCCAAAAAATGGAGGAAACTTACTTAGAGCTTGGAATTTTTCAATGCAAGCCCTGGAATGTATTGTTCACTTCAGCCTTATCTGGCATGCATGGGTAGGAAGTGTGGCTTCGCAAGATGGATCCAAACTGCCCAAATAATCGGTTCCATCAAGATTTGTTGTTGAGCCAAATAAAATCTATAAATGGGATTCATAAAAACAAAGCAGTCGGATCCAAAGATCGAGCTAAGAACCTCTCTGAAACTATACAAATGATCGATGGGTTGTCGTAAAATCGAAGTTAAAGCTGGACTCTTCACAAACCAAAACAAAGCTTAATTTCCAGACAAGATAAGCAGGTTCCAGGGAGATCTAGGGGGAGAGAGATTATCTAAGGAGGCAGAATTGCATTTCAGTTTTGATTAGCAAAAACTATCCTTGGATAGAATAATACATCTATGACACGGTGAACAAGCAGAGCCCAGAACGGAGGTCCTCTCTCAGTTATCCCATGGTCCTGCATGCTCCGGCTTCCCTTGTTGTTTTACACGTCCACGCTCCAACCTAAATATAAGTGTGTGTTTTTTGCGTAGATTTTGTAGTTGTGAAGTTTAAAAAAAAATGTATATTATAATTCTTTATTGACCAAAACTTCAAGCCAGATGTTGATTGAAGCAAAATATAAACCGCATCACGGAAATAAACAGAGGATGAATGCTCACAACAAAAACTATATTCTAGAATTGTTTTTATTCTTCATATAAATTAGATAAGGATATGGATTACGCAAATAGCAAGTATTCGGATTAAGATATTTTTCTCATTGTAAAAAGACCTATTATACAAAACACTTGTGTTAATTAGCATAGATTACATCGACGGCAATGAATAGCGTCCAAGAAAATTAGTGTAGACTCTTAAAGCTGCTTTGAAAGATCAATCCCTTCTGGGAAATGAAACAATTGTTCGTTCGGCTCTTTTCAATTGGCCACTTTTTTTAGAAAATTCCATATTGATTGGTAGCATATTTCATAATCTTGTTTGAAGGATTGGAATGGAAATCAAATATTCAACCTGAGGCTTTCCATTTATAATCAATTTAACTCATAGTAATTCTAAACAGAATATTGAGGTTTTTTTTTATCTATATAAATCTAAAAATATTCATTTTTTTTCTATGTTATACTATTTATTATAATAAAACCGAAGTCTTTTTTTTTTACAAACATATTTATATAAAAATATCACTTCTTGGTGTTTTATTTCTAAAACATTAAAGAATGTCTCTTCTCATTTGATTATTTATAACAGATGACGTTCAAGATAACATTGTATTATTGTAGAACAGATGACGTTCAAGATAACATTGTTAGAGGTTATATACTCCATTTGGAATTTTCCTGATCATCTGCTCATATAGATTTTTTCGCCAGAGGCTGAAATATCTTGTTGTGAAAGGCAATAAATTTAGAGGCTGTTCGGTTGTTTTTCAAAAATGTTTTTTTCATTCAGAAATATATTAAAATAATATTTTTTTATTTTTTAAAAATTATTTTTAATATCAACACATCAAAACAATCTAAAAGCATAAAAATATATTAATTTGAAACAAATAAAAAAGTAATAAATTTATTTAAAATTACTTTTAAAATACAAAAACAATTTGAATGAAGAACGCTTGTGGCAAGGCAAGCTCCTCTTAGCGGAACAGATCCTCTAGCTCACCGAACTAAAAGATAGCCCGGGCCTGTACCCCGTGGGTGGAGCATGATATCAGATGCCTGCCTGTCAAGTTCGAGCTGTATGCTTTTCTATCTCTGAAACATTTTTTTCAGGAGGTACACAGCTTGGATCTGGATGTTGAAACAGGTGAGATTGTGGGCAATGCTTATTTGTTTCTCAAAGAGCAACTTGAACTTTCTGCAATGCCGCTTCCTTCTGGCATAACTCATGGAACCATAATAAGTATGCTAGCCTTCTACTTGCATCTTTGTCCTTTCAAAACTTTTCAATTCAAGATCTATCAGTATTTTTTTTCTCCATAAAGTTCAGTGGCCTTAATGAACAGACTAGGGTAAACTTGATACAGGAAACCATATCTATTATCTTCTATGATATCAATATCACTTAATTGTATTAGTCAAGGACTACTCGCTGATGGTGAAGTCATTTCTTCATCTGAGTTGACTGTGCAGGCGTGATATCAGAATCTGACAAGGTTCCAGATTGATCAACATCAAGATCCTCAAACTCCTCCATTACAAGTGCAATATCTTCTTGGCTAATCTTCCCCATCTCTTTAAGCTTATATAGGATGAACTCCGCGGCCCTAGGTAAAAGGAGGAAGTAGAGAATCAGAGACATAGCCAACAACTTAAAAAGTGAGACAATAAACTACACCCTCGAATATGACCAAATAAAAAGAAGCCGATGGGAAACAACTTGCAACAAAATCCAAAGGGAACATCACAACATCACTAACTTACCCAACAACACCATCATCATCGATGTCTGCTGCCTCCAGATCTAAATTGGTCGTCTTTCTAGTAAGAACCCAGTGCACCAGTGTCCTCTGTCTGCTTTCAGTGAATAGCTCTGCAATGTATAGAAATAACAGACCTAAACCAATAGTACCCGTCAGCATCCAAAATAAAGCAAACAAACGACCACCTCCAGTTGAGAAGCTCTTGTCTCCATAACCGAGAGTTGTAATGGTACAGCAGACACAGTAGAAAGCATCAATGATGTTCAAATCCTCAACCATATACAGGAAAACAGTTCCGACCAGCATGAGCACTGAAAGGATAGCCAGGGCCAAATAACATTTGTATTTCACTTTGCTGGTTTCAATTTCCTTTAGAGACGCAGCTGGACCAGGTTTTTCATGCTTGTGTAGAGCTTTAATCAGTAATATTTCCTGCTTGTCTACCAAATAGTCTGCTGCTTTGCTCAGTATCAATCCAACAAGAGCCATCCCTACGAAGACAAAAACACAGGCAAGTAACTTCACAAGGGCACTATTGGGCACCAGGTCCCCATATCCTACTGTAGTCATCGTCACGATACAAAAATATACAGAATCAAGAATCGGATTGGTTTTCTTCCCTTTGATATCATCCCTGACAGCATAAAAGCATATTGTGCCAAGACCTAAGTAGACAGCCAATAACAAGGCTACTTTCTTCAGGCTCTGGTGTAGTCCCCCCCAAAAGGAACCACAACATGGAATTGGCCCATTGCCACTAGTATCTGAAGGAACAGATTCTGCTAGGGGAGGACTTTTAACATGGCGAATCCTTCTTCTGTTGCGATGACATTCATTGATTATTTGAGAGGCGGGATCCACCAATCCTGACAGCAAGGGCTGTTTTGCACCATTGGAAGCCATTTAGGCAGCTTCGTAAAAGCAGATGCGTATTGGGCTCTTAGAAAATCTGCAAATTGTGAAAGATATTGTTTAGAGAATAAAATTAACAACAAATAGTTCACTAAGATAAAAAGTTCAGCCTGCAACTATAAATGTAGATAGAAGCCATTCTCTTCACAATAAAGGGATAAAGATATTTGCCAGAAAGTCCATCAATCAGATTCCATGTCATTCATCTTGTACAAATGAAGATGAAACTAGCATCTCATTGAGACAGAAAGGGAGACACGTGTATGATAACATCTAGAGAGAATAGAGAAGGATGCATGCTCAGAATAAAAATAGCACATTTACAGCATCAAAGCATAATCAAACTTTGCATAAATAACTAATTTCCAACAATGTTTCTCTCTAATTATTCAGATCATAGAGTTCTCGGCTATGTTATTTCATCCCAAGTACTAAACAAACACACACACTTTTCCCACTTTTCTATGGTCACTGACTTTTCTGTCCCATATTATGAGTGGAAAAATAGTGATTGAAACTCTACAGCATAATTTCATTAAGGGGCAGGCTAAGTAAGGAAAAGCTCGTGATCTAATTAAAGTCAATATGAAAAAAAATGCAGCTCCAGCATGCATAAATTTATATCACCACGTATAGCCACATAATTATCGAGACAAGTAAAGAACAAAAGAAAAACAGTTTGGATATCAAGATTATACCAAACTAAATGATTTATAGAACTAATGGAGTCTATTCTAAATTATTTAAACAAGTACAAGCATTTAGCAAACAGAAAAAGATTCTCATAAAACTTAGGAGATAAGTCCAGAAGCCTCGCTACCAATTCCAACTCCACTTCACCGAAATTTCCTAAAAAATTCCTCTAAGATCTATGCTACTACAGAATTTATTGTCATTCTTGTCCTATGCAGCTTAGTCCCTAACAAGTGAAATGGGAGTGCCCCTCTCATCTCTTTTTGGCCAGAGCATAACAATTGAAGGAGTGCAAAGAGAACATGTGAGTCGGAAGTTGCTTGTATCAGTCCAAAAAATGAAGAAGCTTAGTTAGAGCTTCTTGGTATTTTTCAACGACAAGCCCCCCTCGAATTTACTATTTTCTTTGTAAGATTAGCTTATAAAAAGAAGAAAGGGTCTGGATCCAAATTGCTCACATAATTGGTTCTATCAAGATTTGTTGTTGAGCCAAATGAAATCTGTGAAGGAAAAAAGCAAAAGGATTCAAAGAGAACTAAAACCTCATTGACACAATACATCTAATGGGGTTCTCGTAAATATCAGTTAAACGAAGCTTTATTACCAAACAAGATAAGATAGTTCAGAGAGAGAGATATATTACCTACTATCAGTGGTTCTTCTTCTCCGTCAAGAAATGATGATGGTGGCAATAATAGTGCAGTGTCAAGATTGGGTAGATAGAGGGTACTAGTAAAGGTGGCAAGATACCAAGAAGATCGACTTCCTTTAGTGATGGTGTTAAAGAAAAATACTTCTTTATCAGAGCGGAGGAGGGAGAGAAGGTTGAAGACTCAACTGGAATGAGGAAGGATAAGATTGGCATTGTACTGAAGAGTGAGGATGGTTCTGTAAATGGGGTTGATGGAAGGTGGGTTTGCTTTGAGGGATCAAATTGAAAACCAGGGCGTGCTGAGCATCAAGATGGATAAATATTAGTCCATTTCCTTTGACCAGAATCACTCTTGAAGAAAAAACAAATTCTTGTAATTTTGAGAATATTTTTCCCCTTGCTTTTTGAATATTATGTTGCATTTGGGCATTGCAATTTTTTTTATGGTCATGCCACTGCAATTTTTGTCATCAAAGAGTCCTGGCCCTTGGGATCTTTGACATTGCGGAGTGACCTTACACCGGCATGAAAATTTAGATCATCAATCTATTAAATAATTATGGTAATTTTAAATTGAAAATGGTTACTGAATCATTAATTTTCTTGGAAAAAATAAAAAAAGAGTTACTGCATCAGCATTACTATAACATTACACATATTTTTTTCTCTTTAAAGTTTTAATCTTTTATTGGTGGAAACAACAAAGGCCTCACATAACCACATCAAACATAACTGCCTTGTCTTTTTTCTTGTCTTCCTTCTTCTTCTGTGTTTGTGTTGTTGCGGTTGAACAAAGCTAAAGGAGGCATCTCTCTCTCCTCTGCCCTCTCTTTCTGGTAATTCCTTGTCTTCTTTTCTTATCGACATGCAAGTTCTATCCTTTATATGCTCCAGCTTGAAAAGAACTGAACTTTTCATCCATCTCCTTTTCTTCTGAATTATGTACTGTGTAAATTCACCAATTTTTGAAATGATTTGAACTAATCTCACCTGGGCTTTATCGTTGGTTTAGTATTTATTGTCTTGTCATTACTAAATCATCTAGTTTATTGAATTGTTGAGCAAAAGTCTGCCTTTTGCTATAAAATGTTGTGTACTTTATGTTGGCTCTTGTTCAAGCTATTCCCCAATGTTAATATTCGTGTTAATCTTTAAAAGTATCATCTTAATGTTATTCAAGCTCAATCAAATTGAGACAGCATAGAAATCTTCCTTAAATTTTCCCAGTTTCGCAAAGCTGACTTCGTCATAGCATCAATGTTTTGTGATCACTTAAGTTGAATCAAAAGTGTTGTGAATGTCCCGATTCAAATAGTGTTTTTGAATCTATCATAGGGGAATTTCAGAAAAAAGGAAAACAGTCAGCGCTAATGACTGCTTAAACTGAACTGGAGCCATGAATTGAAGTCTAAAATTGAAGCATGACATTAGAAGACTGTTTACAGTTTCCTCTACTTGTCCACATCAACGGTTAACTGTTAATCTTCCATCCACTTTGGAACCTTTTTGAAATTAAAAGTGTCAATAACCGAAGCAAACTGACTTTTTCCAGCAATTATGATGTCAATATTTCAGTGTTTTTGGTAAAAGATCGATTCAGCTAGCAGTATTTTCCTCATCATAGACAAGTAGTGGAAATGACAAGAGGATTTCTTCATTTGACGATTTTCCTGCACAATGTCTCTTCTCGTTTAATTCCTGTATTAAACTCAATATCTGGGCCGTTGTTTGCAGACTTCTAATGTCAGATAATGTTGATAATAACACTAAAGTAGATTACACTCCATTTGGAAAGCTTCCTGATCATCTGCTCGTCGAGATTTTTGTCAGAGTCCCTGTATCAGAGTGGGCTCAAATATCTTGTGTTAAAAGGCAATGGGCTAATGTGTTTCGTGGAGAATGCTTGTGGCAAGCTGCTCTCACCAGAACCTATCCACTTGCTCACCAAACTAAAAGATGGCCTGGGCCTATACCGCGAGGGCTGAGCAGAAGGCAAGTTTGAACATCTCTAAAACCAGTTTGCTGTTTTTCTTTCTTCTGTTACTGTTGCTTTCTTTTTTCTTTCATTCTTGGTTATGTTATTCTTTCTTGTCTTAATAAAGTGATCATATAATTGGGATTGTTGAAATCTGTAGTTTATTGCTTATAACACCCTTGAGAAATTAATGATCCATGATTGATGTCAAATTTGTCATTACCTAACTTAATGCTTTCTTGGCATGATAGTAGGTGTCTGGCTGGCTGCTAAGTCTGAGTTGCATGCTGTTCTAACTCTGAAATATTTTTTTTCAGGAGATACACAGCTTTATATGTCAGCAAACGCGTCTTTGCTCTGGATGGTGAGATGGATGAGATTGTTGGCCATGCTTATTTGTTTCTCAAAGAGCAACTTGAATTTTCTGACATGCCATCTACTTCTAGCATACTTCATGGAACCATAATAGGTGTGCTCTCTACTGGTATCTTTGTCGTTGGAAACCTTTTCAACTATCAAATGTCTTTCATTTATAAGTTGAGAGGATATGATACGCTATCTTCCTAGTACTAGAAGCCAAGTCCTGAGGACACACTTTGATTGAGGACTTTGTTTTAGCAGATCAGTTTATTGCTTGCGGGAAATCCAGGGATATTGCCCATGAGCTTGCTTCACAAATCTGGCTTGCTGTTCTTGACAATTTGGAGGACAACGAGCATACATTTCTCATACTGAAACGTCTTGCGCTAGAGGGTGATGTAAGTTGCAGCTCTGAACATTCTGTTAATTGACCTTACAAGCAAACTGTTAAGATTACTTCCCAAATAATCGAAACTATTGCATACATGCACGTGTGTGCTATCGGTTCTAGTTTGATTGGTTCCAATTTGTATTATTCTGCAGGTTTTTCTTCCATACCCATATACAAAATCCATTAAAGTGCAATGGAAGGTGTTTGAAAAGCTCTTCACTGATTTCCGTGATTGTTTCAATCATGTGGATTATTATGATGTGCTGGGTTGTGCTAAGAACAAGTTTCAACCAATACCATCTGCCTGGTTGGGTTACTAGAACTAGTAGCTCACTCCGTCTCTACTGTGTCCATGTATGTCAGTACTGTATGTATTTAGGGATGTCATATGCGACTATATATGGCAGCGAAGTGCTGTCATTTGTCTTGTTTAGTGCAGCACAGTCGCGCACGCACGGAGGATGAAAATATGCTCCGCCATTTGATGGAAAGACACTGCAAAAGTGCATATTCTACTTGATGTGGTGTCCTCTGATTTTCTCACTAGCAGCTAGCTGCACAAGTCACTGCAACACCCTGAACACAGGTCAGGAAACCATGCCTTCGTTTTGTTAACAGCATGGTCCAAACCAATAGGCCCATGGAGCATAAAATAAAACGTATTTGGGTGTAATGATTAAAAGAAACATCAATCCAATCTAGCATGATATAAATAGTACTGTCGGCTGATCTCCCATGTTTCTACAGCCTCCTCTCCATCGGTTAGGATATTCATACTCTGTCTAACCGTACGTAAGCTCTCAAACTGCCTCTCTGATTGCACAAAACTTCCCTGCACTTGAAGCGTTTGTAAAGAAGAGATATACGTGTCTAGGCTGCCAGCATCAGGACTAGAAGCAGTGGCCTGGCCTGAGTGTACACGCTGACAGCTGATGACTTGACTTGGCGGATCAGTTTATAGCTTGCAGGATACTGCCGTTCGGTTCTAAAAGCTCAGGCCCGGTTTGTTAAAAGGTCCAAGGTGTGTGGTTAGGTTGGACCGTGTGATTCTGTTTCATCTCCCCTCAGAAGTCATATACTGGGTGCTTGCCAATTATAGAAAAAAAATGCTTAAATAGAACAAAAAATCAAATAAAGTTTGCTTGTGATTTTGTTTTTTTTTGCCCTAAAGAAACATCATGCGTGTATCATGTCTTGTCTCATGTAATAAACATGTGTGCGTGGCAATGGAGCATGATACTTGGATCCTCCTCGAGATGCATGCATTGCTTGAATGTGACCATCACTTTACCATTAGTGAATTCTTCTTCCTTCTTCTTCTTCTTCTTCTTCTTATGTAGAGTCATCGGTTTCTATCCCTCTTGCAAGCTTTTTAACACATAAAGCTCAAAGAATAAATTCATTTTATAGATGGTTAAAAATTGAATATCATGTTAAAATTATAAATTTAATAAAGAAATTATTGTTGAATGGTAAGAAATAATGAATGCATATTTGATAATGTGTTGTAGATGTTTATATGAACATGTATTTAAAGACACTTTTTAAAACGTTTTTCAACATTTTTAATAACTTAACATTAAAACCATCTAAAAAAAACTAATTAACATGAACATATTTTTAATATAAAAAAAAAATCAAACATATTTATATATAAAAAAGAGCTGAACAAGCTCATAAAAATACTCTCAAAAGCATCATTGAAGTCTATAAAATTAAATATCGTATGCCATGGATAGATTCATAAAATAAACAAAAGCAGCTGGGGGAGATGAGAGTGGATTTGGAAAATGAAGAGGGACGAATAAGTAAATATGAATAGAGAGAAGGACTCCCAAATCAAAAAACAGTAATGCAGGGAAAAGCGCGGCTTTTTCTGCCATGTACTTAGGCATGGATTCTGACAATATTCTCTGTACAGTGTCTTCTTCTCTCTCTCTCTCTCTCTCACTTCTGCACTGTACCATATTATTTTATTTTTCATTGAAAATTGCAAACCATTTTAACTATATTTTTCCTTTCTCTCCATCTTGGGTTTTGAGCACGATTCAATTTTATTACCAGATTTTCTTTTGTCATTTTTGTACAAAAGACATAAAGTAACACTCATGATGAGAGTTTCAGCGATCTGTTGTTACTAATTTGCTATAAATTCACTGTATTTCTTTTATTAATGATTTCTTTTCTTCTTTTTTTTCTTTTTAAATATTTCATCAAAACCATTTATGACTCCATTTATTGCTTTTGCTCTTATTGTTAAACCTTTTGATTTTTTCAACCCTTTCTCTCTCTGATTGTTGTACAGTTGTTTAGGGTTTTATTAAAGGAAAAAACCTTATTCCTTGTTTCCAATTCTGAGGCGGTTGGGGTTCGACATTGTCTTTAAATGGCTTGATTTCTTACTTTTGCTGTGATCTGCACTTGAAGGTGTGTCTTTTGGTGCTCTGCTTCCGTTTTTTTTTTTTTTTTATCTTTCTTTAGTGATGTATTGCTGATGAGTATAATGCTGGTTAATATTTGTGATTTTTTAGCTGTGAAATGGTAAAAATACTTCTACTTTTGCTTTAAAGTTGGTGTCTTGATTGGCATGTTGTAGGGGTCTTGCTTCATTAACATATGTTTTAAGCACCGATTTTGGAGAGGGTTTTGGGATTTTTCTGTCTCTGCTAATGCTGATTTATTTTTGTGGATACCAATAAATGTTACTATTTCAAGCTTCAAAAAATATCAAAACTTGAAAGCTTTCAACTTGGTTATTAGTGAAGAGAGTGTGTTTACTGATTAGGGTTGATTGCTAGAAATCTGGTGACAGTAGGGTTCTTGGAGTTAAAAGCTTTACTTTTGTTGCCGTTTAAAATTTCTGGGTTATTTTTACGTTTGTTCAAAGTGGTTATTTTTTTACGAGGGACACAGAGTTTGGAGCTGATGGGGTCACTTGGGTTTTAGATCGCTGGTTTTTTAAGCAAGCAGTTTAGATTCTGGAAAGTTTGTTGAGATCTTTGGGGAATCTAGCTTATCTGATTCTGCTTGGAACATTTTGACCTGAGGATCTAACTTTGGTGCGTTTTAAGATTTGAGATAATAGAAGATACGCAAAAAGTCCTGGAATCAGAACGTTTTTATCCATCGGAAGCTTCTCTATTTCTTGTGTGATTTTGAAGAAAGAAGAGGTTAGCGGTTTGTTGAAGATGGATTTCTTTAAAGCTAAGAAGTTTAGGAAAGCCCACAAACCAGGCCCGGAAAAGGATTTAGAAGATAAGCCTGTGCCGCATCCAGAGGAGCCAAGGAATGAGAATGGTGGAGGTGGTGAAAGTGTAACTAGCAAATCAGCCAACACTGATCCTGCAGCTGAAGCTGAGGATGACGATGACGATTTTATAACCAATGAGGTAAAGAGGAGGTTGAAAGAACTGAGAAGGAACAGTTTTATGGTATTGATTCCTGAAGAAGAGTCATGTGCAGAAGAGGAGGAAGATGAAGAGGGTGAAGGTGAAGGTGAGACAAGCCCGAATGAGTGGAGGGATGTCGAAGCAGAAGGAAGGCAATGGTGGGGTGGGTTTGATGCTCTGTATGACCAGTACTGTGAGCGGATGTTATTCTTTGATCGGATGAGTGTTCAGCAGCTCGCTGAATCTGGTAAGTCTTGCTAAATTTTGATCCAGCTCTTTCTTGATTGATTTGTACGCTTTTTGGATTGCAATTGATTGATACTCAGCATGCTTTGGTAGTTATGAAATTTAGCTTGCTGCTTTCACTTAGAGACTTGTGTTGTGACAAAATTGTTTGAGGTCTTTTCTGTCCCTTCTCCCTCATGCTTACTTGCCATGCGGTGATTTTTTTTTTTTATGTTATCTGTTCCTATAAGTTTCGAATTGTTTGGCATATGTCCATCTTGTCTGATTTAGAATTAGTCTACCTGAAACCTTACTGAGATTATGAGAATTGACCACATGGATTTTCTGGATTTCTGAATGTAGCCGTGTTCCAGCTGTATTTAAAATTTGCCTATATGAAGCCTATAAATAACACCACCATACCATATCCTGCTCAAGTCCTTTCTCGTGCCTTTGCTTTTTCAGACCGTGGTTCTAAAAGTGTGGTTGTCCAATAAACTCCTAACTACAGGATTTTGCAGTGTCTGCTTGCTTTCCTTTTCCCTTTTTCAGAATCGCTATCTTTTCCAACTTGTTGAGATTAGTTTGTTGTACTTGAGGGTAATTCTTGTACAGTGAAACAATCTTCTAGTTTTCATCAGAAACAAATGTTCTATTGTATTGCAGGCTGCTACACTCCCACAACTCCCTCCCCAAGGTCTGCATCCAAAAAGCTGGCATCCCCCTTCCGCTGCCTCTCTCTGAAAAAGATAGAAGAACCTGAAGATGAAACTGAGCATCTGCAGCAGGTACAGAATGACCCATATCAAGATATTGAAACTGCATATGTTGCTCAACTTTGCTTAACTTGGGAGGTGCTTCACTGCCAATACACTCAAATGAGTCAGAAAATCACTTGCCAACCTGAAAACCCTGCCTGTTTCAATTACAGTGCCCAGCTGTTTCAGCAATTCCAAGTTTTATTGCAAAGGTTTATTGAAAATGAGCCTTTTGAGCAGGGTCTCAGAGCAGAAATATATGCTCGTGCAAGGAATGCCTTGCCTAAACTGCTCCAAGTTCCAAATGCAAAAGGTAATATCTGAGTAATTCAATTGTTCATATGGGTTTAGTTTAAATGCCAAAACTACAATTCAGTTTATCTAGTTCCATTAACCAACACATACATTGTTCAAAGAACACCAAAGTAGTTCTTGGAGTTTGTGCCTCGATCATTTCTTAATATCCTAATCTGTTTAGGTTTGGATAAAAAGGATACAGAAGAAACAGAATCTGATTATGTGGTCCTTGCCCCTGATCTTCTCAAGATAATTGAGAGTTCGATCCTTAATTTTCACCTTTTCCTGAAGATGGACAAGAAAAAACAAAGTAATGTCCGTAACTTGTTTGGAAATCAGAACCAGATCGCCACCCCTCTTCAACTAATTCAATCTTCGCTTGAGAAGGTAACGTTGTACCATTCTATCTCTTATATTAGTGTTCAAGATTACTAGTTAATTTCTTTGATTGTTTATTATAAAGAATGAGCAAATTTTGGCTGGAGTTCAGCACAGAAAGTTGTAGCTTGTTCACTGCAAGGCATTTTATTGGTTTGATTGTTGTTCCTTTGATTGAGAGTTGTCATTGATGCTGCTTCTTTGTGAATGGATCTTTTGTTACATATAGGAACTTGAAAAGGATTGATCCACCACCAATGCTGACTGCTTAAATAGAAATTTCAAAAGGGATGTTCATGGTTAGCTGTGATGACTTTTTTTACACCTGATACCAAAATTAATAGCCAAACAGGAAACGAGAGCGGCGGATTTCTTCTAGTTTATCTCTCATATATATCTTGGAGTTGATAGCTGCTGGCTTTCTGGTAAAATGCCATTGGTGGATGTGTCAAGTCTTCCGACCACCCATCATTGTTCTAGTCAAGTTATATTGGTGGCACGGGAAAATTAGCTTTGGGAAATATCAACTTTTTTTACCTGTTATCATACCTATACATCGTTTTAATTTCCAGGGATGATGGGGTTGGTTTGTTTGCAAAGGCATAGATAGAGAATTGGTCTGTATATATTTGAATTATAGAGGGGTATTACAGGAGGAAAAGAATAACCTATTTATTGAAAGAGTGTTTTCAGTGCATTAGATCACAGAAAAAGGACCTATACCTTCAGTTACTAAAACAGATTATTTTTCATACTGTTGATGGCTAACTTCTTCCTTCCCTATGAGTTTGCAGAAAAGGATAAAACTTAAGGATCTGTGCAAGAAGAGTAAAGGATGGAAAAAGAAATGTTGGCCTCAAAGCTACGAGAACGTTCAACTGTTGTTTAGCCTCATTGATATCAAAATCTTATCCAGGGTTATCGGGATGGTAAGAATAAGTAAAGAGCAGTTGCTTTGGTGTGAAGAAAAGATGAAAAAGATAAACTTGCCAAATGGGAAGCTGCAGAGAGACCCCCGCCCCATCCTTTTCCCTTGTTAATAGCTGTAAGGGAAAGACGAGGGAAACAAATCTGTTAGTTGGTTAGCAGCAGAAAGCCCCTATTTCATGTTCAGATCAGTAGATAGCATGTAGTTTGCTTGTGGTAATGGTACCTTGATCAGACTACTTGCTATCTACGGATCTGCACAGGTTTTTTTCCCCTCCAGATATGTTATGCAGAAGGGGATTTCTGTAATCTCTTGCACTTGTTAATCTGAAGATTGAAACGGTCAAGAAGGTAGAAGTGATGTTGCATCGGCTTTAGCCATATTGGAGTGCAGATTAGCACTCTATTTTGTGATTAAAAATTGCTGTCCTTTGAGTTTATTCTACACTTCTGCAATTGCCCTGGGTTCTCCTTAGACTGATTGTGATAGTGTTTTTGAAGTGGAAATGTTAAAATCATATATATAAAAACACATGAAACTCAAATGCTGTCGTCTGCTGGCGAAATAAGGGAGAAAGGGTGGATCTTTGCCGTCCAGACACCATCTGCCGGCGAAAGTACCACCAAATGAAAGTGGGATGGTCGTGGGGCGATTTGATAGCTTGAGCGGAGGAGACCCAGGGGTGGACTGAGGGGAGTGCGGGAGGAAGGAAGCTGCCGGGTTTTCATTAGCGAAGCTTACAATCCAGTCCTTATAGATTTAAAATAGTTAAACTCGGTACTTATAGTTTCGTTAGTTTCAATTCAGTCCCTTAAAAGAAAAGCCTCCCCTTGTGGGGGTCCACGAGGGAGGAGGAGGAGGCTTTGACTCTGCTTATCAGAGTCTTGGACCGCCCCTTTCTGCCAATATATCACTTTGTTCACGTCCTTTTTTATTATGAGCTAAAGGACATTGTCAGCTTCCTCTTGCTGAGCTATGAGTGTCTTCCACAGCCCACGTGAAATAAATTTAGAAAGGATATGTAATTCAACAAGTCTTTTGAATATTTGAGATCCAAAAGATTAAACTCCGCCAAGAAAACTCCACCATTATACCGGGGGGTGGGGGGATCACGCTTGCCATGGAAACAAATTACAATTAAATTAGTGGAATGCCAAGTACATTTATTTAGTGTTGTGTGCGGGAAATAACTCATCGAAGCAATAAATAAATATGATGGAAAAAGAGACCGTTACTCTTTTTTTATAAGCACATTCGGAGGTATTTGGCCGTATGGGCAAAATATTATTTTTTTATAATTTTTTAAAAAATATTATTTTAATTTATTTCCAAGTAAAAAGTATTTTAAAACGTGACTTCTATAACAGGTCTTGAAATCTCTACAAGTCAAACCCATGACTCAAGCTCTTTATGACCAGAAAAATAAATTTATTATGTCTGATCGTGAATTATATTTATTGGTGATACAACTCTATTAATCATGTGGTCAAGTAATCCCCAACGAAGTTGAAATACAACCTGAAAAGCTAAAAAACATGTTTGATAGAACCCTGTACCTAACAACTAATGTATGAATTCAACTATAAAACTTTGTTTTAATTGTTAAAATTTCCTTTCTTGTATTGCATCCTCCTAGTATTCTTGATGTGCCAAGAATACATGCAAAACAAGGGGGGTAAGAGAGAGAAAGATCCCTCTAGATGTCATCGCATCAAGTCCGTGTGGGACTTGAAATCCCTGTAAAGTATGCACTCCAATGAATCCAAACCACATCATAAACCCTTGTAGCCCAAGTCCGAGCACAAATTTATGGACTAAAAAAACCTCATTTGAATGGCCCGAAAATAGCTAGTAAATAATATTTTGTCGATGAATATGCCAAAACAGTAATATCAAGTATCAACTTTGACCGGTTTAAATAATATATTTCCGAACCTTGATTGACCTAAAATTTTATCAAAATATATTTTCATGTGTCTAGTATCTCCTTGTAAAAATTCAACTCGATATGATATATGGTTTGAGAGATATGACTGATCTCGCAAAACTAGTTAGTTGGGATTTTAAGGTAAAATCTAGACCTAATTTGATTCATATCAATTGGGCTTTTGCCCCTGTTAAGTTAAAAAAAATCAAGTCCAGAGACATTTCATGATCTTTACTTTAATATCCTTATAATTAAGGGTATTTTAAATACTTTTTATATTAATTTTCTTAAAATATAATTTAGATAAAAAAAATATTCAAGGTAAATTGTACCTAGCCTGTTTATATATAGACAATAAGATCATTAAATAAAACATAACCAGCTGAGATTAAAGACCAAGTATACATACTTGAAAGTTCTTTTGAATAAATCCAAGTCCATCAAGGAAATAGAATATCAAAGTATTTTGTTTTGTCAAATCAAACTAAAAAAAACAATAAAAGTTATTTTATTCATTAAATTAAAATTAAGTTAAGATATTTCACAATTAAAGTTTTCAGGCTTGAGTGGCTATCTTCTCGTCCAAAACAAAATTTGGAGCTGGCCATTAATAAAAAAATTCATGCACATGAAGAGTATCTCAAAGAAATATATACGTAATTAAATTTATTATTATAATTTCAACACCGTTAATCATGTATTTTTAATATGTAAAATTTTATATGTAAACGAATGGACGATGGCTTTTAATAAAAACAAGTGTGAGTGTGTTTACAGCACATAAGAAATTCGAGAGGAAGAAAAAAACAAAACTGCGAAAAGAAAACGGGTCGTTGACTAAAAGGCTGGTCACCGAATCATCATAGTGTGATTTTTCGTGCCCTTTGTAGTCTATCACATGCAACAAACAAACTATTTCCTCTCTCTATAGTCTTGGTAGAGATTTATTTCAGCTCCTATAGCTTCAAATTTCTCAATCCCGTCCCTAATGTTTCCAAGACAGAAACTATCCCCATGCAGCTTCCGGTTACTAGCTTGTTTGGAAATGTGGTTACGGTTGCTTTTCAAATTATTTTTCACTCGGAAATGCATTAAAATGATATTTTTTAATTTTTTAAAAATCATTTTTGATATCAACGTATCAAAATGATCTGAAAAATATCAAAAAAATATTAATTTGAAGCATAGCTATATAAACTCTATCTCATTTAAATATGTAAATTCAATTTATTTATCAATTTGAATTTAAGTCATCACCGTAATTGAATTCAATTAAAATGTATAATTGATTCCAAATGTTAGGTTCTTTCCTCTTGGAATCCAGCAGATAGGGACCACGTGGGAAATTTTTGGAAACACTGAGGCTGACGTTGAGATATTTGAAACTACAAGAACCAGAGTAGAATATTGATGATTCCATCGTAGTGGAGAGAGGGTTCGTGCTTTATTATATAAATTTCGTCACGTCAGAGGTTTCTTTTACTTTGGAGATACGTTTTTAATAATTAAATTATATATCCCAGACTCAGAGGTACGTACACCTGTGCCTCTATCTATCTTGCTCAGGCTTTAACCGGAAGCTAGCTTTGGGCCTGCAACCTTATCCATCTGTGGCTTATTTAAATTCAAATAATTACTTTTTTAAATTTATTAAAATATTTTTAAATTTATTTTTAATTTTTTGGTTTTTCCCATTCATTTTAATGTGGTGATGTAAATATTTTTTTAAAATAAAAAAATATTATTTAAAAATATTTCTAAAAACAATACTTTAAAAAATAATTATTATTACAATTTCGAACCGGACTTAAATATCTGATAAATGCATTGTTGTCGTCGGGGTATAATGGGCATCCATGTAATTAAATTAAAGAAGTTATACCAAGTTGTTAAGAAATTGCAGGAGAGAGGGTTTTGGTACTTACGCGTAAATGATAGGCTGGCCACCTGGCTTGCTTGCCACATGACAATTAGAAGTGGATAGAGAGGAATATTGAGTGTTTATTTTGATCATGCAAATGATAATCTGCTGCAAATCAAATTATATTTGACATCTTGTCCTTTCTTCTTGACGCGTGGATTAAAATAGTATTTGAAGTGGTAAAGACTATGGAATTTCAAAGAATTCTTTATTTTAAAATAATATATATTTATTTTTTTACAATTTATTTCTTACAACAGAAAAAAGATCCAAAATCATAAAAAAATTAATTTTTTTTAAAATAAAAATCTTCAAAAATACTTTTTGAACACAAAAACAAACACATAATTAATATAATTATGAATCTATTCTAAATAGATTATTTCTCAGGTTGTTATATGAAAATTGAATATAAAAAGGAAAGTTTTCACGCTAAATGCACCCATACAAAATATATATCAGCATACCATCCACTCGTATAAAAATGGAATTCATGGACAATTATCAAAATATATTTTATTTGTGTCAAAATGGAAAAAAAAAAGATTTTTCATTTCATATTGCTTTCTAAATTCAGAAAGACTTGTAGAAAATCATTAACAGTTTATATAAACAAGAACAACTCTTCTTAATTTTTTTAAAAGAATTTAATCTAAATATAAAAGAAGAAAGTGGTGAAAAAACTATAAGCTATTATTCCTATGATCACAAGATAAAGGAAAATCACGAGGAGACATTGATTCCACGTGACCAATTTCCTAAACATATATTTGGGAGATTTCTTCCCTGTAAGTCCTGGAGAATATATCAAATCCCAAAATGGAGAGACACGCAAGAGTGTAATCACTCCAAACACGCCCTACATGACAAGCTGCAACTTGAAGAAGCCACGTGTCACCAACATGTCTCTCTTGTAAGATCCTGAACAAACACGTGTCCATGCATCACCTGAGGTCCTGAACCGTGTCTTCCATAAGACCAAACCACCCCAAGTCACACCACAAAGTCACAACGCCACCCAACCCCCACAAATAGGGCAGATAGTGGCATTCTCGTCCTTTGACACAACAACACTAGAAAACAAGGTGCCTAATTATGCTTAATTAAATGAAAAACTGTAATTAATTAATGGGGAGGGGACAGACAAAGTCCGAAGGAAGACTTGAAATTCACCCTGGCTTTGGGGCTAACTCTGAGGTTTCTTTGCAAACTGCCATTTGTAGTTTTCAACCCTAAACTCTCTCTCTCTCTAACATCTGTGTGCTTACTCCAGAACTCTCCAACAGACTCGGGGGCAGGGTTTGTTTCAGACTCCCCAGGTCTTTTTTTTTTTATCAGCTGGTAAGGCTCTCTCTTCCTCAGTGCTTTTTCTCATCTATGGTTTGTGATCAGTGAATTTGATTGTTGAGTGGTTTGGTTTCATGTAGAGGGAGCCTGTGGCTTTAAGAATAAAAGGGTTTCTTTTATTTCCTTTAATTTGGCGATTTTGTTCGACGGTGGAGTCTTAATTGTCTGTTGGGGTTTAGTGGATTTCCCAAGTTTTCAGTCGGGGTTACAAAGAGAAAAAAATATCGAGCTTTCATCATTTTTAATGGTATAGCCACATATACGGAGGCTGACCAGAAGAATAAACTTCTGCTGTTCGTGTTTGGTTTAAATATTTTGTCATAATTCTGTTTGAAATTGGGTATTTTTGAAGCACCAGGTATGGACTTTATAGAGGAAACTATTTCAGATAGTGGAATTATACAAGTTATAAATGTTTTGGAGTTGCATAAATTTATCAACTTTAAAGCATGGAGTACTCTGTTCAGCTGTACCTAGTCACAGGTCAGGTGCCTGCTGTCTGCAGCCTGCCTGTGTCATCTCTATAATGGTTAGTAATTTTTACTTCTTGAATTGCAGTACTGGACCATCATGGCTTTGATGCATTGCTGGAAACAATGTAAGTTTCTTCTCTGAACAGAAAAGAGTTGGTTGTAAGTCTAAGCAGGATGGCTACTGAAAGCCCCATGAGAATGGTGGAGAGTGGTGGTGCTAGAAAGTGGTCCAGTTCTAAGGATTCTGCTGTACTTGGATCACCCTTAAGAAGTATGGCAGCAGAGGAATTAGGATTGCTTCTGAAGAGGCAGGGATTCCATGGCGATGAAACTGACACGATTCCCAGTCGAAGTGGCAGCGCACCACCAAGTATGGAGGGGTCATTTGCTGCTATTGGAAACCTTTTAGCTCAACACAACTCAGGCATGAGTTCTAGCTTGGAAAGTTTAGGCAGTGTTATTGAAAATTGTGAGTCAGAAGAACAACTCCGCTCTGATCCAGCCTACTTTGCATACTACTGCTCCAATGTCAACTTGAATCCAAGGCTTCCTCCACCACTATTGTCACGGGAGAATCGGCGCCTGGTGCACCATATTGGTGGTTTTGGGAATAATTGGAGACCTGAAAGTGGCAATGGATCCCTGCAACTCCCCAAAAGTTCCCTTTCAACTCACAAGGAGGAGCCAAATGAAGATAGATCACCTAGAGGAGCTTCAGAAAATAGTGGCGTGTATATATCTGGACAGAACACAACTTCTTTGGCAGGTCGACATAAGAGTTTGGTGGATCTCATTCAGGTATGTGGCTGTCTTCTTTCAGGAAAGTAACACTTGGAGTTTAGTGAATTGGCATAATAAGCATGATATGTTATTAGCCATCTCTCTTATACATTTTTGGTGATTTTTTGCTGCTGGTTTAGTTGGTTTCTTCTGAGGTCTGATGCTGGTCTAGAATTAACAGTGAGGAGTCTCAATTTCTGGAACACGTTAACTTTTCATGCTTGGTTCATTTCATGCTCTTGAAATTTGTTCGTCTCTTCCTTTTAATTTCTGTCACATTTTATATGTTGTATAGCATTTAATATATCAAAGGATATTGCATGTATATTTGTACGTGTAACTTTTTCCAGATCATATAAATTTCATCAACTAATTTCTCCCTTTTTGATGTGTGTGGCTTTGCTCTAACCATTGCCCTCAAACCCCCAACATTCTCTTTGATGAATTGTAGGAAGACTTCCCTCGCACTCCTTCTCCTGTATACAGCCAGTCCCGTTCCTCAAGCCATGCAGCAGAAGTAGGAATTGATCATGATGTCCATGCAATTTCATCAAATGTTTCTTCTGCCAGCATGTCCAAAATATCAGAATCAAATGCTGGTTCTGATGTTTGTGTTGATACGTATGCACTGGAGGTTGATGCTTTGAGGTTAGTATCCATCAATGATCCTCCAAGTGCTGATTTGCCAACTTCACCATGTCGTGCTGGGACTCCAACCCAGCAAAAAGGTGAATCCAGCACTAAAGGTACTGGATTTGAGGTTGATGCCTCGATTAGAGGTTCCCGTCAATCAGGCTCTGCCAGAATGGAGTTGAGAACAAAAAACAAACAAGATCAGCAAACTTATGGAAGGAATATACCACAGCATCATTCACACAGCCAGCAAGGCATTCCACATCAGGTTCAAGTGATTTCTCAAGGTACAAATCCATCTCACAGTAGCATGGGAAAACCTTCCCATGGTTATCCTAAATTCTCCTCCACTGAGGTACTTACATCATCGCATTCTCCTGCGATGAACCCTCCTTTCTATGCACCACAAGGAGCTTATATGACTGCAGGGACTCCTTTTTACCAGCCATCTAGTGTATACCCTCCACAGTATAATATGGGTGGATATGCTGTTGGATCTGCGTTTATTTCTCCATATATGCCTGGATTTCCATCTCACAGCACTATTCCTGTGTCATTTGGCGGTGCTCCTGGTCCAAGCAATGATGGTCGAACTGCTGATGCTTCAGCAGTTCAACAAATAGGTAGCTTGCAACATCTGGCCAAGTTTTATGGACAACATGGATTAATGCTACAACCTTCCTTTGTGGACCCTCTTCACGCACAACTCTTTCAACATCCTTTCGGGGATGTATATAGTGCTACTCCTCATAATCGTTTGGCATCAAGTGGAACTACTGGGCCTCAGATTGATTCTTTCATTCCACAGAAAGATTTGGCAGCTGCTGCTCATATGGCCAATCAGAAAGTTCTAACTTCAACAAATGGAGGTTTAAGCATTCCCGTTCCAGGAAAAATAGGAATTTCTGGTGGTAGCTATTATGGAGGTCCCCCAAGCATGGGCGTCATAACCCATTTCCCAGCCTCACCTCTTACCAGTCCAGTGCTTCCATCATCTCCAGTAGGCGGAGTCAATCATCTAAGTCGGCGAACTGACTTGAGATTTCCCCAAGGTTCCAATAGAAATGCAGGATTATATTTCAGAGGTCAAGAACAGAGAGCAGTTAACAGTGCTGATGACCCCAAAAGGCATTACTTTCTTGAAGAACTAAAATCAAACAATGCCCGGAAATTTGAACTCTCTGATGTAGCAGGGCGCATAGTTGAATTCAGGTGTGTCTAAACTGTATGTTTTTTGCATCGCTTTTGGATTGCCATGTCATTCCAAGCATAAAAAATTAATACCGAGAATAATTTTTGTTGTACGCTTAACTGCAGTGTTGACCAACATGGCAGTCGATTTATTCAGCAAAAACTGGAAAATTGCAATGTTGAGGAAAAGGAGTCTGTATTTAAAGAAGTTCTTCCTCATGCTCCAAAACTAATGACAGATGTTTTTGGAAATTATGTTATTCAAAAAGTATGTTATCATGTTTTTCTTGCTTTGACCTTTTTTTTTCTTCTCCTTGCAATTGTCTCGACCATCCTTGATTTTCATAAAAACCATTTGTTATTGGTTATTTAACCTGGTATTCTGTACCACAGTTTTTTGAACATGGAAGTCCTGAACAGAGAATGGAGCTTGCAGAAAAACTTTCTGGACAGATTTTGCAGTTAAGTTTGCAAATGTATGGTTGTCGTGTAATTCAGAAGGTATGTCATGTATCTTACATAAATAGTCTTGCCGTCCCAAATACAGTACTTTAGTTGATAAAGATAATCATATATATTTTCTTTCTCAAGGCCCTCGAAGTGATTGAGCTTGATCAGAAAGCAAAACTTGCTCAAGAGCTTGATGGGCATGTTATGAGATGCGTACATGATCAAAATGGAAACCATGTAATACAGAAGTGTATAGAATGTGTACCCGCTGAGCATATTGAATTTATCATATCTGCGTTTCGAGGCCAAGTTGTCACACTGTCAACTCATCCCTATGGTTGCCGTGTCATTCAGGTAATGCAACTGTTTACTGGGGACACGATCTTCTTATCATTTTCTCTACCATACTTCAACTCTATGCTTTTGGTTTGTGATAGAGAGTTTTGGAGCATTGTTCTGATGAGCTGCAAAGTCAATGTATAGTTGATGAGATCTTAGAATCTTCCTACCTTCTTGCTCAAGACCAGTATGGCAACTATGTTACCCAGGTTTGTTTTTTCCACAGCACAATATACTTTATGATACGAGTATCAACCTTTTGCATGTGAAATGTTGATCACTAATATGAACAGTTTGCCCCAACAAAAGTTAGGGCACACCCACTCCTTGCAGATTGGTATCTTTTTTTTTTTGTGTGTGTAGAAGGGATTTTAGTCTAAAATTAACAAGTGGACAATTATATTGATTTTTGGTTTTATTGCAAGTTTTTTTTTTTTTTTTTCATTTTTGAAAAACTGCTACTAAATTTTTGTTAGGTTTGGCTAATTGTAGATTTACTTTGTGGGCTAGCTTATTAGTTTGAGCCAGTATTTACCGTGCCTTGCTGGTGCAGTTGGTCCAAGTTTTAATTTGTTTTCATATTACCATATTTTGTTAGGAATTTGTGTGCTCCACTGCTCCTGTATTTCATGTTTTGCCCTTCGCCTCCACATCTATTGAATATTTCCAATTTGTTTTCCTCTTAAGATTTACTTTGCTGCTTGCAGCATGTTTTGGAGAGGGGAAAGCCCCATGAGAGAAGCCAAATTATAAGCAAGTTGACTGGGAAAATTGTACAAATGAGTCAGCATAAGTATGCATCAAATGTTGTCGAGAAGTGCTTGAAGCATGCTGATGCTGCTGAAAGGGAGCTCATGATTGGGGAGATTATTGGGCAGTCTGAGGAAAATGACAACTTGCTGGTAAGTTAAAAGGAGAAATAAGTAACACTGTAACTTGAAAACCACTGCCCTTCATTGTTTTGAGTTATTTTATCCCCTGATTACTACTTACTAGAAGGGGCTTTCAGTTTTATTTATTGAGCACGTGGAAGCCTTTTTCTTTTTTACCTTTCTCAGTTGGGGTTGGATACTGCATTGTTTTCCTCTTGTTTAGATCAATTTCATTATCGATATGATGAGTTCCATTTTAGCTGCCAACTTAGCGCAACCATCTTCTGTGTTGATTTCGGAACCAGCTATGCTGGAAGCACTTCAAACCCAAATCTACCATAGCCAAAGTTTAGTTAAAGCAATATGTTTAATTAATCATCTGCTCATTAAAGTGAAGTTTTTGAACTGGATTTAGAATTTGGTGCTGTTGGATACTCTAATGGTAGGCTCTGTTTCTTCCTTGAGATTAATAAACTCTCTGTAAGGTGATTATGAACTCTTCTTGAGCAGAGGTTATTTAAAAGAAAAGAAGTATCAGAGGTTGAATCACTACTATTTGTCCTAAAATAGAATTGCAAATGAATAAGATTGTTATGAACTGAGATATAGTCAAACTGATTTCTTCAAATTGGTACCACTAAAGAATTTGTCTGACTGTTGACAATGCACAG
This sequence comes from Populus trichocarpa, assembly GCF_000002775.5. NCBI lineage: Eukaryota > Viridiplantae > Streptophyta > Magnoliopsida > Malpighiales > Salicaceae > Populus > Populus trichocarpa. Next base: position 171,993 of record NC_037292.2, on the reverse strand, counting down.
ATTCTTGGCAATACTCGCCGGTGATACTGTATGATAGGACTCTATAGACTGTTTTCTGCTTGCTAATTGCATCTTCTTTTGGCCTTGAATATCAGATAATGATGAAGGACCAATTTGCCAATTATGTTGTCCAAAAGATACTTGAAACAAGCAATGATAAACAGAAGGAAATATTGCTCAGTCGTATCAATGCCCACCTTAATGCTCTGAAGAAGTACACTTACGGGAAGCACATCGTTGCCCGGTTCGAGCAACTATGCGTTGAAGGTGCGCCAACCTTTTTGAATCCTAAAATAAAGCACGAGTTTCATTTTTGCACCTGAAAAAACACGCCTTGTGATTTTAGTGCTAGAGCTGTGGCAATGATGGTAATGCTTGATTTATGATGCAGAAGGGCAAGTGCTGGAAACTTGATCGGTTAGAAGAAGACACGTGGGCGAACTGACTGGGAATGCTGATCGTTGCAGGCATGGAAACATGGGGGGCCAGGAGAGGAGAAGAGAAGAGAAGAGAACATGGGATGGACAGCTGAAACTCGGAGAAATGGCAGGAAGGAGGGGTGTCTCGTGCCATCTGTAGGTGCTTGTTGAGATTGCAGAATTTAATAAAACAGAATTATAATGTATTATAAATATACTCCTTTGATTTGTATATTTTATGTATAGAATTAAGTAATGGTGATTGGTGTCTTTTTTATTTCATTGATTAAGCTGAGCTTGTCTCCTTCTTTCTTTCTTCTTTCTTTTTTTTTTCCCTTTATATATATATATATTTGAGTTTTACTGTATATCTATATTTATATTTCCAAAAATAAAAAAACTCATAAAATATTACTAGAGTTTCTCAAGAACATGTAAAGTGGTTTTCTAGACTTGGTTTTTAGAAGTTACAAAAAATTTAAAATATTATATTATTTGTAATTTTTTTTAATTTGATTTGATCTAATCTTTATATCAATTTTAGAAAACAAACAAATAATATAAAAACATCTTCAATTTTATATCAATTTAAAATATTATATTATTTGTAAATTTTTTTAATTTAATTTTTATATCAATTTTAAAAAACAAACAAATAATATAAAAGCATCTTCAATTTTGCATGAAACTGAACTAAACTTTTTATTTTTAATTTTTTTATATGAGTATGTATATTATTTGTAAAAAAGGTTTTTTTTTTTTTATTAACGCTCACCGTAGGTGATATTATATAAACACAACACGTGTTATGAAAATACGTAATTAAAAAAAAATATTAATAGAGGCCAGATGGAGTTTTGTTAAATAAAATACTCGAATAAATAAATAAATAAGAGAGAGAAGAAAAGAGATGGTTAGATTAGTTTAAAGTTAAAACTAGAGTTGAAAAGAAAGGTCAAAGGCTCGTGAATCTGCAGTGGGGATCCATCCAACAAGAGCAAGGAAGAAATGGAAGATTGAAAACGAAGAAGAAGAAGATGATGACAGATAGAGATAGCATAAGCAACATCAAGGGAAAGTTAGAAGGTGGTGGTGGTGAAATAGGGAAGGCTTTGATTGGATTAGTGAGTGGAACCTTGGTTTACTACCACTGTGCCTATCGGGATTCTAGCCTCTTCTCTTTGATGTCTGATGTCCTCATCGTCCTCCTCTGCTCCCTCGCTATTCTCGGCCTTCTCTTCCGTCAATTAAACATCTCGTACTTCTCTCTCTTTTCCCTTTCCTTTCCTTTTCCCCAATTCCAATTTTAGGGTTTTTCTTTTCCTTCCTTTGAATTGTATTTTGGTCATAATAATAATAATAATTATTATGATGATGGAATTGCAATTAAAAATAATAAAAATAGGGTACCAGTGGATCCATTGGAGTGGCAGATATCACAGGACACAGCTAACAGTATAGTAGCATGGTTTGCTAATACCATTGGAGCTGCTGAATCTGTCCTCAGGGTTGCTGCTACTGGCCACGACAAGCGCCTTTTCTTCAAGGTTATCCATCCCTCCATTTCTTCACTACTGCTTAGTCGGGTTTCAATTTGACTTCATCATGCTAATGCAACTGCAACAAGGTGGAATTAGGATTCTTTGTAGGACTTTATCCAAAACAAGTTGTTGCTTCTGAATATAACTATCTTTTTAGGTCCATTTCCAATGCTATTATTCACTTGATTTTGGACGAGGGAAAATTGTTAATTAATGCAAGTGAAGACTAGGGATGAGTTATGTTTCTTTATCCTCAGATAATCTTCTACTGTTGATGTAGGCATGCTTCTTGAATCTTAAAATCCATCATCATGATCTCTGCAATAAATAGGACTGAGCCTCTGCATTTTATATCTTAACAGATGGGGTTTGTCTGTGGTATCTTTTGATTTTCTCATTGCCTTGATCGGCCGATGCTGCCCCCTCCGTCTCTCTCTCTCCCAGTCCCATTTATTGTCTAGAATTAGCAGTCTTAGCTAAATCATGTGATTTTCTACAAATTAACTTGCCTGGACCGAGATTCATTGCTCATTCGGGAACCTCTTGAAGAGTCTTGTAGAAAAGCTTTCTGGTTTTTACTGGCATGCCCTCACAATGGCCACAACATTTTTCTTTACAGATTTTATCAAATGTAACAGGAAGTTAATCTTGTCTTTTTCTTTCCTCAGGTCATCGTTTGTCTTTACGTACTATCAGCTTTGGGCCGACTGGTCTCAGGGGTTACAATTGCTTATGCTGGTATGTGGGCCATAATTTGTTTGCAAATGACATTATTATTGGTTTTGTTCTTATGCATAAAACTGCAATAAGAAATCTGTATTGTTTTTTTTTTCAATATGCTTGTTCTTCTTCTGTTCATATCAATCAAGTTTCTCTTTTTAGATCTTCAGTTTCTGTTTCATTACATCTATTGTTTTGTAGAGAATGAGAGTTAATATTAATCAAGTTTCTTTGATGAATGGGTTAAAAATAGTTAATGCGTGCTCATAAGATCCAAATCCATTGGCTCCTCCCACAATTCTCTCATCTGCAGGAAAAAAAATGTGGATAGAAAAATTTGGGGTTTTACTGTGGTATCCCTATCTCATATGCAGTGGGATTGGAGGGATCTTGTTTTCCTTGGTTGCTGTCCATGTCTCTCAATTGTAGGAGGATGTTTATCCTCGCTTTTGTATGGATATCTTTTTTTTCCAATAAATTTATTAAAAAAAGAGTGAGAAAAGAACACAAAAACCTGTTGACTTGGCAGTTTTATGTTGGAGTCATGCTTAAAGTCCTTCTATGATTACTCATTGCCTTTGCTTTTTGGCTACATTAACTAATCTACTGGAGAAATCTTTATGTGGCTAAATGGCACACACACTCTTATGGTAGATTCATACTTTTCATGACTTGTCTTGTTTGGATCGACTTTATTCTCCCTATTGTTCTGTGTCATTGTCATTCATTAATACTGCATATGGAACTCTTTGTCGAGGCACAGTAGTGAAAGGCTCAGATCAAGGTGGATATGTGATTTAAATGACGATTGTAGTTTCGAGTCAATATGTTGAATTGTCAGTACATAGGGCACAATCAAGCAAAATCACTAGAAGCATATGAGGTTTGGAAGGAGTCAATTCTTTTGTTGGCAGAGTTCTTTATCTTGACAGTGCTTTCTTTTTGCTCTAAGATGGTGGCCTGGCTGCATTTGTCTTTGCACAATATTGATTGCTTGTTATTTGAATATTTCATGGAAAATCTTTATTTATCAATAACTAATCATCTTCTCCTTTTTTTTTTTACACATTTTGGTTTGGATTTTGCTGGCACAGCATTATGCTTATTCTGTCTTTACATGCTCGCTGAGAACTCACAATCAGGCAGTGCCTGCATCTCTCGATTTCTTGGGCGAGGTAACGGCATTTCTGTAGATTCAGATGTTCTGTAAATTGTACATGTACCGCCATTTTTTAGTGTTCTGTGGTCTCATTACATCCATAGCTGGAAGGAACTCTTGATGATTTAAATATAGTCTTGTATTCTGCCCATCCGTGAAGTCTTATGATTTTTTCATACTAAACAGAAATTCTTCGGACAGATTGATAATATGATGAGCAAGTACTTGTCTTTTCATTGCAACATTTTTCATTTGAGAAATCCATTGCGAATTTGCTTGAAGCATTTTGTTTTTTAAGCATGCGGAGAACTTCGATTGCTCTATCCGTCAATTTTTTTGTGCCCTTTGCATGTGATTTTCAGGGACAGTAAGATCCAAAACATCAGAAACTAAGAACGTGTAAATGATTGTTGTGAACTTGTGTTAATGCCAAAGGTCCAATAACACAAGTGGCAAATGCCTTTTGGAGGATGTTCACAGCTTCGCTTTCCTATCCCATTCCTTGTCTACAGAAGTCTCTTTAAATGGTCCCTGGTCATCTGTGGAGGAGTGTCTCGATGAGAGAGGGGAAAAAAAAGGTAAATCACATGGCAGGTGGCCCCCACCAATTCCTGTGCTTCGACAATTCTTTCCCTTTCCATCCCAAAATCAAATTCTCAATTTATTTTTTTCCATGAAAAGAAATCTTTTAGTTTCTATAGACCTTGGAAAGGGTCGGCCATTCAACAAGGAAAACAAGAGTATTCTGCTAATTGTTTATTTGAAAAATAACACGGTCAGGATAAAATTTCAGGGGAACGACACCGTTTTAAAAAATATGAGGAAAATGATATGGAGTAACAAAACCGCAATCTGGAATCAGGATATTAAAAGAGGAGGAGGAAAGAAGGCCCCATCTTTGTGGAATAACAAGTAACACGAAGGACTGCTTGGAATGAATATGGTGTTCCATTAGGGAAATGAAGCAGCAATTATAGGAGCACAAGTACCCCGATGAGTTAAAAAAAAAAAAAAAACTAAATTTTCACAGGTACCAGAGGTTGTAAATTTAGTTTATCAATTGAAAACAAGAAAAAGAAGAAGAAGAAGAAAAAAAGAAGTGGGGGCACTTCAATTATTAATTATCAAGTCTACAATTTGGTGTTGGAAATTGGAAATTGGAAATTACAATTTGGATTTATAAAAACTAATATGGGGGAACAACAATAACGCTATGAATACATTCATGAATCTCTCTTTCTTTTTCCATTATTTTCTTTTTTGTTTTCTAATATTTTAAGTGCATACTACATACTCAGATTACTCTCGCCGCAAACTCATTCCTTCTCTTTATTTATTTATTTATTTGAAGTGTTTCTTTATTTTCGTATTTTTAAAATATATTTTTAAAAAATTAAAGTTTTTTTTTTTATTTTAAATTATTTTTTTATATATTTTTATATCGTTTTAATATGTTAATATTAAAAATAATTTTTTAAAAATAAAAAATATTATTTTAATATATTTTAAACAAAAAAACACTTTAAAAAATAATAATAAACACTTCCTAAAAATATTTGAAATGTGGTTCATCCATGTTTAAAAAAATATTTTTTTTATTTTTAAATTGTTTTGATTTATTAATATTAAAAATATTATTTAAAATTCTTTAAAAGCAATCCAATATTTATGCTGTAGTTGGTAGGGCATCTGTTTCTGACACAGACAGACACAGCCTCTAGCAAGAGAAAAAGCGCTCAAAATTGCGCCTTTCAAAAACCCTAGGAAAGAAGTAGTCACCAAAAACAAAAAGCCCTAAAAACCCAAGAAATACCCCTCTTGACTCTCTTTCAAAACAAAAGGAAGCAAGCAAACAAACACTCTATCGAGAGGGAAGGGAAAATATCTCTTCGAACCCAAAAGTCCCACTCTCAGGTATGTCCCTTTCTCCCTCCCTCCCTCCCTCTATTAACACCAACTACTATATAGCTTCATACTACTCTTGTTAAAAAATAAGCTCTTTTTTTCTTGTTTTTTCAAAAAAGAAAAAAAAACCGACGATGGATTTTGAAACTGAATCGCAGAAGAAGAAGTGCGGGGTTCTTGGAGACGTGCTCGGTGGGGTCACCATGGTGCTTCCCAAGGAGCTAGATGAACCTATCCCTCTACCTTCTCCTCCTACTCTTGCTGTTCCTTTTGAGCTCCGATTTCAACTCCCTGATCTCAAGCTTGCTGTTAGAGTATGTGCCTCCTGCTTCCTCCTCATCACCATTTTTTTCTCTCCTTTGGAATTAAAGCAATTCTTTGTCATTTATTTATTTTTTTGCTTGCGTCGAGACCGAGAGTAATGAAGGAAAAGGAAAGTTATTCAGTAAATAAATGAATTGTGGATGGAATATTCTGAATCTGCCTTTTATTTCTCTCTTTAACAAAGAACCAAGTTGGTTTACATTCAGAATAAAAGTAAAGCCCAGATTTTTTTTTTCAATTGGGTGAGTTGAATGTTCCTTTTTTGCCCTTTTATTTTAAATAAAAAATATTTTGAATTGAATATGATGAAAAATTCAGGATTTCATGAGGAGTAGAGAAGCCGGTGAGTTTCTCAGTGGGGCTTTAGCAGGGGCTATGACGAAAGCTGTGCTTGCGCCTTTAGAAACCATCAGGTTAGTATTTGCTCCGTGTCTTCTTGTTTCTATAGCACTTGTGTTACTGCTTTTATATAACCATCACATTAGTATTTGCTATTATTAGTTGCTATTGAAGTCAGTTTCTATTGGTTAGTGCAAATTGAGTTTGAGATCTAGTCTGTTATCGAAGTAAATCTATTCTATGAAGTAAAATTTGAAAGTGAAAGAGCTCTAGAAATTTGGTCGAATGAATCAATGCAAGTTATTAAATTCCGAGATCTCAGAAGAAAGAAGAGGAGTTTCTTGATTGATTCTATTTGGAAAATTTCCGTACACTCCTACCAACTTTGCTAGCATAAATCAGCATTTGTATCATGAAACCAACCAGGTCATGAGAGCTTCCAAAGTTTTATTTACACATGCTAGATATTTTGAAATGTTCGATTTGTTGTTAACTATTTTTATTCGTCTTGACCACTAACTCATGAACAGCCAAACATCTTCCCTGATTTTTTACCTGTTAAAATGCAGAACAAGAATGGTGGTTGGTGTTGGATCCAAAAACATTTCTGGTAGTTTCTTGGAGGTGATTGAGCAGCAGGGTTGGCAGGGACTGTGGGCTGGAAATGGAATCAATATGCTCCGTATAATTCCTACTCAGGCAATTGAACTTGGAACATTCGAGTGTGTCAAGCGAGCGATGACATCAGCACAAGAGAAATGGAGTCAGAGCGAATGTCCAAGGGTGCAACTTGGTCCTCTTAGTTTGAGCTTTTCTCTCTCCTGGATTTCTCCAGTTGCTGTGGGTGGTGCCGCTGCTGGGATTTTTAGCACACTTGCATGCCATCCTCTCGAAGTTTTGAAGGTATTTGCACTACAAGCTTTGATATAAAAAATGGAAAATCAGATCAAACTTCATTACATTAAGTAGCTATCTGCTGTTTTACTGCATGTTCATCATGATTATATATGTTCATATCCCTCCTGGGATCCTGCTCTGACTTGGATAATATGATGCAATGGTATATCATATTATGTTTTGTTTTAATTAATGAAAATTAGATGTGATATTGGGTCACAACCTTTTCCTTCTACAGAATCAAGTCTGAAAATCTTTGAGAGTTGAGACATCTGTTTATCTCTGTTTTCTAGTTAAAACTGATCGTGACACTTGTATTTCTTACAGGATAGATTGACTGTGAGCCGTGATATATACCCTACTTTAAGCATTGCAATTAGCAAGATTTACAAGGATGGAGGGATTGGTGCCTTCTATGCCGGGATTTCACCTACACTGATTGGCATGCTTCCATACAGTACATGCTACTATTTCATGTATGACACGATGAAGACATCTTATTGTAAGGGAAAAAATAAGAAGTCACTAAACCGTCCAGAGATGCTCCTAATTGGAGCTTTTTCTGGTGAGAAACCAAATATATTTCAAATAAACATTAGTTTCCAGAGTAATATTAGAGACACTGTTTACTTGCTTCTTATATCTAAGTTAAAGTGTGGAGATTTATCATACATTGCAATCATATGGCTAGTAGAGCATAAATGATTAGATAGACTTGCATTCTAACTGATAACTGTTGTTACAACACCTTCTCGGTCAGCTAGTTGGTAATAATTCATTTATATTTTGGATATACAGGTTTTACTGCTAGCACCCTTAGCTTTCCGTTAGAGGTGGCCAGGAAACGGCTAATGGTGGGAGCTCTGCAAGGTAAATGTCCACCCCACATGGCAGCAGCACTTTCAGAAGTAATCAGGGAGGGGGGATTGATGGGACTTTACAGAGGGTGGGGTGCAAGTTGTTTAAAAGTGATGCCTTCCTCAGGCATCACTTGGATGTTTTATGAAGCTTGGAAAGATATACTGCTTGTTGAGAAACGGCTTTTATAACAGCTTTGGCAAAAAAATCCTGCATCATGTTCCTTCGGAGGACAATGTTGGGATTGTCTTGTCATAATAACAGGGCGGAAGGTGGCAGCTGGGCCTGCTGGTGACTGACTGTTCCGGGGACCCAGGATTGAATCTTTGGATATAAGAGGTTCATGGATATCATCATTATATGATTGGGCTATCCTTTTATGTAATGCCCATTTCAATTTCTGACCTAAGCTAAATTTATCAGCCGAGCTTCAGAATAATAATAAAAAAAAGTTTTGGCGTCTCATAATCTTTGATATGTACCAAGCAGATTTTCGTTCTGTCATTAACAATTTTGTCACTGATGATTCTCAGCACTAATAAATTTGGTTCCATTTATTCAAATCCAAAATGGGTTGGTCTGTTCTAAAGTGTATATAATTTATCTGTAAGATATTCAATTTAAGGGGCTGATTGTGTCAATTGAGATGAGTCTTTTTCGTGGGTCATGTGTTGTTTATATCAACTTGGTATATTTTTTAAAAATAATTTTTTTTAAGTGTTGTTTTAAGATTTAAACTCAAAAATCAAGAGATGAAGCAAATCTTCTTGATCAGTAGACTAATCCGAGCTTGTTGGTGGTAGAATTGGCACCATAACTCCATAAAAGAGCCAACTCACCTCTGCGCTCGTTTTTCAAGTGCGTTTGGATCATCTGGTGTAGCTGATATTGAGTTCAATACTGTTGATGGGTTTCATTTCAGAATCGAGAGGTTGGTATACTGATACTTTCCACTATTAGAGCATCTAATTCAAGTTCCTCTACAAATGGATCGAATCCCAGCAGTATTGGATTTGTCGCTGATGTTAAACGGATGAATGTTTCCCTGACAAGAGCCAAGCTCTATCTTTGGATTTTGGGTAATGCGAGGACCTTGCAGACAAACCATAATTGGGCGATAGTAAAGAGAGATTTGGTCATCTCAGGAAAACAGCCATATGAATCCTTGTTCAAAACAACTCCTAGGGATACTTGCAGGGAAGAAAGTATTAATAATCATTTGAGGCAGGCAAAGCATGCTGAAGGCAATGGCAATCTTGGCAAACAAAACGAGCAGAAACTGCAGAGAGCTATGCACAGGGATAAAAACTCTTGGCAAACAAAACAAGCAGACACTGCACAGAGCTATGCACAGGGATAAAAAGTCTATCAGTTCTGCAACTCAATACGATAGGACTGTTGCTGGAGATGGTAAGAATTTTTCATCTAAAAGGGGAGATGTCCGAAGTAGCAACAGAAAATCAAGAGATGAACATGGTCTTCCCAAAAATGTCAAGTCTGTAAATACAGAGGAACCTGTTACTGATGGTGAGAGCAAGGGCAAAGAGGGAAGCGAGAAGAAACGTGACTCGAATTCTTGTACGAGTAAGAAGAAAGATAAATGTGATAATTCGAAGAGTACTAGGGACTGTTCTGAACATGAAATGAGTGGTGGCCATAAAAAAATGAAATTGAACATGTTGAGAGGACCAAGGAAATCTATCGAATGTAACAGAAACCAAAAGAAATTGAAGGATTAGAGGAGAATTGATAATCTTATTGAAGGATTTGCTACATCGATCACGAGTGAAGCCCTGCACTTTCACTATAGAAATTAATCCTACAATATTAATGTCTCCTCTCCTGATCTCATCCTCCTCTGATCATATCTCTACATCTTTCCTTTTTTTTTTCTTTTTTCTTTTTTTGCAATTATGAACAAGTTAATTCATTAAAAAATCCCTAAAAACTAACTTTAGTTTAAGATTTATTAATGATGTGAATCTTCTCCAATATGTATGTATATAATGACAATTAATGACCATGATTTGGCATGTGACCCCTTCTCTTGTCTTATGGATCATGGAAAAATATACACACGTACGGTCCATTGATGTAGCTAGTATCATGCAAGCCCTAATCGATATCGGCGGTCCTAGCTAGCTCCTCTTTGAAAACTTACCCATTGGCCTCTCCCAACCATAAAATATATGTTACTGGCTCTTAATAATTACTGCTAGTAATAGTAATATTATTATTATTTTATCCTCTTAGCTTGGGGTAAAAACGTCCCTCAAATGAATATTATATTCTGATCCCCACACATGCAGGTACAGAAAATGGTAGGATCAGATGCAATCATGCATGCATGGATTTATGAGGCAATATATAAATTATTAATTTGGTGGGCAACACGACGCAATGCAATGCATGATTGGGAATGGCCCATGGAGATCTTCTGGACTGCATGCATGCGTGGGGACTTCTCTGAGTTACAATTACAAGGTCGAAAAGGAGTTATTTGGTCTATATATGGCTTGCCTGCAGCAGTTCTGAGCAGAAACCGCCCTTAACTTGCATTATTATTTGCTGTACGTATAACACCGACCCCATTCACTTCACTTGCCTCCTGCAATTACCGTCCGTCGCTTGCTATATATATATATATATATATGTACTAGCTGCTGCCTGATCATTATACTGGGAGGACCAACTATCGAGGAGCCTGACACCCTCGATGATCCCCCATGCAGTACCTTCTTAGTTAAATCTTATGCACCTTCTTTCATTTCTCGCTTTTTTACGTCATCCCATGCATGCGCCTGCACGCATTCCTTCGTGCTTACGCACACACCGGCCCCCTTGCTCACAAGTGATTAATATCCTGTGCTTAATTGTGTATCTATTGAATGAAACTTGTATATGCTTGACGTTCATGATGATCTTGGTTGCTGATAATTTATAAACGAAGCTTTTCCCTAGGTTTTGTTGATGATTATCAATAAACAGGAATGATTAGTATACAATAAACAGTACCCAACTACAATTAGAGCGCACGATTTACATATGCAGTTCTTTGACCAGTGACCAAATATATAATTAGCCTTCATAATTAATATTGTATCATGCTCGTGCTATATCCTATCAAGTTAATAGATCATAATTAAGCAATTGTTTAAATATTGACACCCACAACAGGTGTTTCATGTTCTTTAGCGATTGAAGAAGATGCCAAGTAATTGTGAGTATGCTAATATATTATTGTATCCTCACCATAAGATAAAATAATGAGCATCTCACATGGAGTTTCTCGACTGATCGAGTGTCATCGTCCACGGTCTTCAAGGCAGCCTCAAATCCAATAAACTAACAGATAGAATTAAACCATATATATTGTGTTGAGATAACATTTAATTAATATATAAAACTAAGGCATCAACATATAATATATACCGAGAGGAAGTTCACCAAGTTTTTAGCATATTTGCGCATGTAGAACAAATCAGAGATAAGTCAATTAATAACATTATAATGCCATTGTAGAGCTGATTAATTAGTTATAATTAAATTGAATAATTGGTTAGAATTATGATATAATTCACTAATCATATACATGGTGTGTGTCTTGGGGGATTAAACAAACAAATTAAGGAAAAGTCAAGCTGCTAGATGGGTTCGTGGTTTTGGTTGATTCTTGAGACAGTTGCACTGCCTAAGCGACCTCTCTCACTCCAATGATTAATCTATCATATATTATATAGTCGTTATATATATTTAATTAAATATTGTGCAAAATCATTACACCAAGCATCTATAACTTCTTTAAATCCCACCACAGCTGTGAGCACATATTCCCTCAAGCAAACAGAAGCAAATAAAGTTATTTTGTCATGGATCATCCAAAAAAGTGTAGCAAGATCAGCGACATTGTTCGGCCTCAGCAAATCCTCAAGAAATGGAAAAGGGCAGCAAATGCACCAAAGAACAACCACAACCACAACACTAGCATCAGCAGCAATGCCAGCAAGAGCATCAAGTTCATAAAGAGAACACTTATCTCCTTCACAGATTCTTCATCAGCAGCAGCAGCTGCATCAAATGATGTTGTCCCCAAAGGGTACCTTGCTATTTGCGTTGGCAAGGAGATGAAGAGGTATATCATCCCCACGGAGTACTTGGGTCACCAAGCTTTTGGAATACTGTTGCGAGAGGCCGAAGAGGAGTTTGGGTTTCAACAAGAGGGAGTCTTGAAGATACCATGTGAAGTTCCTGTCTTTGAGAAGATCTTAAAGGTGGTTTAAGAGACAAAAGAAAGATGTTTACCTTAATTTTGCATGAGTTAGTTAGGGTTTGCTAGTTATATAATGCAGAGTAGTCGACGATCGACCAAGGAGATGATTGGCTGTTACTCACCAGATCGTGAGCTAACACCTTCTGATCACCATCCTCAAATGTGTACATGCATGATCAATAACATCTACGCTTTGATTAATTAGCTAGAGGATATATCAAATTAATATAGCTATCTAAGTTAGCTTTTCGTTTTTTTTAAGACGAATTAGGATGAGGTTGACTTTGATAAAATGTAAATTGTTTTTCTTGATACATATTATTATTATATCTTTATTTTTAAAGCCACAAATCAAAGGGAAAAAAAGAAAAAGAAAAGGAGAAAGGCAGGCCAATTAAACCTCAAATAATAAATAAATCCCTCGATTATATATGCAATATATGATCCTGTTTCAATCATTAATTTCTTCTTCGTCTCAATTGAATTTCTAAAGTCTGAGCGGATTCTATTTAAGATATTCATTAATGAATTTTATTGATCGAAACCACAATTCTTTCGTTTAAAAAATGCTAATCATTGCATGCCTGTCCCTTCGACCGGAAACTGTGCCGGACGTCGGGTCCCCAGATAAATAAATTTATGAATGAATGAAAAAGGGCTGATAATGGGCTCTGCATGCTGCTCAAGAGTGGCAATGGTAAGAAAATAATATAAATTATATCTTAAAATCTTATCTAACAACTTAAGTTATTGAGTTGAGATGGTTCTTTGACATGGTATCAGAGCCTTAATGACCAAGTGGTCTCGAGTTCGAATCTCACCATCCCCATTTATTTGATAAAAATTAAGCACAAGGTAATGTGGGCCTGTGCAAGTTTCAAACCCAAAGGGCAAGTTTCAAACCCAAAGGGCTTTCACTTGAGGAGGTGTGTTAGAAAATAATATAAATCATATCCTAGAACCTCACCTAACAGCTTAAGCTATTGGGTTGAGATGGTTCTTTGACAGCAATTCAGGTCCTGGTAATGATTCGCATCGCCATCGCCATCACACCTAGCTTCAATTTGTCATTGTCAAGAAAGAAAGATTATTCACGTGATTGAAAATAGAAAAAAAAAGCCCGTTTAATTACAGGTGAGGAGAAATGTCACGACCCGAATTCTGGGTCCGTGACCGGCAACGCAGGAGCGGTGTCGGAAGGACACCCCATCTACGCTAAGCCTCAGAACAGACATATCAAAATAATAATTTATTTAAAAATACACAGCATTTCATAATCTTCAGAAATATTATATTATTCAAAACTGATGAAACCAAAAAATAGTTTAAAACTCCTCATCAGTAATTAAAACAAAAACAATAATCCATAATACTCATTACATTGTCAAAATCCAAACTTAATTAACATAAGGTAACAGTGGAGCGCCTAAGACATCGAATCAAAACAAAAGGAAAAAGCCTTGCAAAATAAGCAAAGCATACCGATCAAAAACTGAAGAAGCAGAAACACTCAACAAAGTCCACTTGCTATCAAAAACTAAGAACCTGAAATAATATTTAAGAATGAGAGGTGAGTTCAACCAACTCAGTGAGGGAATAACACTTAATATACATTTTAGATATTAATAACTTGCAAGTTGATTTATCATGATAATCATATATATATATATATATATACATACTAAGCATATTATCATAAAGTAACGGAATACATGTCAGAGATCAGATGACACCCGAAGGTGACCAGATGACACCCGAAGGTGACCAGACCAGATGACACCCGAAGGTGACCACTGTGGGATGATCAGTCGCCACAGGCTGATGCCTCTCTCACCAGCTAGGTATACATACAGAATACTATGTGCACACAGGCTAACTACTCTCTGTTAGTATGGAGTTACTGACAAGTCCCATATCAAGGCATAATAGATTTTCATATAATCATCAAAGAAACGTATATCATATCAAATAGAATTTACTTTGACAGATTACGAGTGCAAATTTAAGAATAAATGAGTACTCGGAAAATAAAGCAACATATATAAATATTCAAGAAATTTACTAGTTGTACTCATCGTATAATCAAAATACATATTAATTTATATTATATGCATATTAAAGATTATTCCACTCACCCGGAAAATATAGAACTAAAAGAAATGTCAGACGAAAGACCCGAAAATCCTATTGAGGATTGTTAGGAGAACCTACAATAATATATAAAATATACTAAAAAACAACTTAAACAAAAGATCCCAATGCATAGAATAAAACCAGGTTTAGTCTCCTAAGTTTATGGACTAAAACGACAATTTTCCAAAACAGGGACCAAAACGTAATTTTACCAAAATTGGAGGACCAATCTGGGAATACATAACCATACTGAAATTTCACCCATAAACCATCCTTAATTCTGTCTAGAACGAACCAGGGACCGAACTGTAATTTGTTTTATAAAGTTTAGGGACTAAAATGTAAATTTCCAAAATTGAGGGACCAAACTGAAATTTCATCATCTTCAACCTCTAACCCAAAATTTTCACAGATTACCTACTGTTATCTCCAGAATTCTAACTTAAAATTCACCATTTACACAAATCATAACTCAAAATCATCATCTTTATCTATAATCTTCCATAATCAACTAAATAATCAATTACCCACAACAATCAACCCATAACATTCCAATTAATTCATCAATCAAACCCAAAACACAATATTCAAAACCCTAACATTTATCAGAACATAAGTTTAAAGCTTAAAGAACACTCATTTATACATAATCTTACCTTTAAACTTATTTTCCTCCAACTCTCTTCTCCTTCCTTTATCTTTTCCTCTTTTCTCTTCTTCTTCTTCCCTTTTTCTTCTCTTCTCCCGTCAGTTTTTCACTCTTAAAACACAGCTCTCTCCTTCTATTTTCTTTTCTATTTATATTTATCAACTCTTTGTTCAATTACTACAATACCTCTTATTCATTTTTACTCACTTCTAAGCCTTCAAGGGCTTTATAGCCTTTTCCTATTTCTTTTTATTTTCAAAACATTACAAGAAACATCATCATATTGTGAGGAAATACTTGAAAAAAGAAAGGAAGGAAAAGGATCTAACACAAAACATACAATCATTAACCTTTCATTAAAAAGGAAACAAGTTGATTTAAAAACTAGCTAGGGCTTGACTACACCTTTTTTGAAAGCTAGCTAGCTAGCTAGGGCTTGATTGATGATCATTGTGTTTCCCGTGCTTTTAATTGCCCTGTACCTGTTTCACAAGCTACTTCACCCACTTTGTTGTGCATCAGTTTTTTTTTTAAATAATAACACAGGTATTTGTAGTATGCTTTTTTTTTTCTATAAATAATTTAAGTGTAAATTAAAAATTTTATACACACATCTAATTAAATAAATTACAAATTATTTATATTAATAAATAAATAAAATCATTAATAATAATTAAATAAGTATCTAAAAAAAGTCAAGAGACGGGTGTAAATTAATATATTTGATCTCGCAATACAGTCTATTCATCCGATTGTATTCAATAACTCTATTTTTTTTTATTTAATCAAATGATAATAGAAATAGATATACACAAAATTGATTGAATAAAATTAAAAGAAAAAAAATATCTCACAAGGTTGTACTTTTAGAAATACTATCCAAAATTAAATAGTTCTCATTTTTAAAACTAAATTTCAATTATATAAAACATGAAGAAAATTATAGACAAATTGGAATAATCTCTTCAAAAATTAAATACATATAAAAATAATTAATAAAAAAACCATTATTTTAAAAAAGATAAATACAAAAAATAAAAATAAAAATCAGAGAGAAGGGGCATTAATTTCAATATAAATTAAATATATATATAAAAAAGATTAACAAAAAAGAAATGAAGAGGTCATGCCGACACCTGGTCCATATAGAAAGAGTTTGCGTGAGAGTCCTATTTTTTTTTTAAATTCAATTTTCACTTGCCCTAATTAAAAAAAAAAAAGAATTCCAAATGACACGTCGTTTGGTATTCTCAGATTTTGGCTGCAAAGGTAGTTGGAAAAACATGGCTTATGACTTTTTGACTTAAAAACTCATTTTCAACCCAATTTTAACTCAAAACACCTAGGAAAAAAAAATTAAACACCTTAACAAACCCATGAATGACTAAGAAAAACAACACAAAACCCGAAATCAAACAGAAACAAAAACTCTTTTCGATCTCATATACATTTTTTAAGGTGAAAAAACACCTAAGTTGAACTCTCTTAATAAAACATTTTAACACCGTGATTAATTATTTTAGTGGCTGAAATCAATGTTAATGCTAGAATCCAACATCCTCTCTCTCATCTCTCAATCTAGAAACTAAAAAATTAAAAAAATAAATTTTTGTATAAAAAATGAATTGGGAAACTAATGAGGGATTGAAGAAGTATCATTTATAAATTTTTTTTGCGATAACTTTGAAGGCATCACCTATTTGTAGTCTTTTTTTCCATTTTAGTCCTTCATCTTTCAATTTTGTTCCTAATCAACAAATTTGATTCTATTATTCTTTAATTGTGTAAAAAAAAAATGCAATCGTTAAGAATAAAAGTTTGAGAATCAAAATAAAAAACAAAAATTTTGAACAATAAATCCACGGTAAAATATTGCATTGATGTATAATATATACCACAACATTTAGAGTCTTTGCAATATATACACATTGTAATTGATACTGCTTAAATTGTAATTAAGTAATTAAATTCTCTCCTTTCTCTTACCTCTCTTTTCTTTTATTTTTTTCCCCCCAAAAAATCGATCGATCTTGGTAAAGAGAGATCAGGATTATTTAACTGAGAAGGCTTTCTGCCATACATCATGATAAGCAACTCAATTACTGTCTTGTGCTCTTTTGAATCCAATTGCTTTTGTTTAATTAATTTTATTGAAAATTACCAAGAAATGTTCAACAGAGACAAATTAACCTGGATTTGACTTCTTCTCTCCAAATTAATTAAGTACGATCCATCTTGGCTGCAAATTAATTGACTCAAAATAATTTCTAATAACTTGTTGGGAAATATTTAATTAATTATTTAACTACCAGAAACTGGCTAATATTCTCATTAACATCATAGCACCAGAAATGTTTTTCAACTATAATAGCTGCACATTGTACAGATTAAGAAGCATTAAGGCATTATTTACTTTTATTATTTCATGTATTAATTAATCAGTGAGATTTACAAGAAAATAGATAATTCTCTTGTCATCAAGAGTGTCTTAAGAGCTAGCGATTGGATTTTGTTTCGGAATTACTAAGGTCTTGATTTAATTAATGGGATATTATTTATCATTCAATAATATAAAGTTATTAAGGATATTTTATACTATGGATCATACATAAATAATCACTACAGGATGCGGTCCATTTTGTACTGTTCTAATTATAAAAACGACTGCTCAAATTGTATCCTTCTCCTTGTTGGTTTCTGAGCATTTAGCAGCTTATGATGTTTCTCTCATACGCTTTAGAAGGTGTTTGGGAGAGCGGTGGATTCTGTGGTTTCTCCTAAACTCCCTCTTATCAGTGTTTGGTTAAAAATTGAACCGTGATTTTGCACGTGGACCCCATGATAAATCTGAGGTCTGACCTCAGTTAATGAGAAGCACCTCAAAGATGCTTTTCATGTGAAAAAGTTGGTCATGAGGTAAATCAAACAATGTAATTGTGGTTGCTTATTATCGTTGAAATTCTTGGACAAAATTGGCCTCCCCATCAAAGCACATTGAAACACCGCAACCCATCTCTCCAATTTTTTTGATGCATCGTCTCCTCCAACCTTGCACAAGCCATCACTCTCCCTGCAGATCTGATGCAAATCTGATGCAGATCTGAATTAATATCGGTCAATGAGGACGCCAACTTGCCTTTCAGTTTCCTATGCTTTTAGCAAAAAGTTGTGGCTGATGCCATTCTTTTGTTGTGCTTGCACTAGATGTGGTGGCAAGTTATAGCTTCTACCAAGATGAATAGAGGTGAGGAGTAAAAGTTTTGTGTTAATAGGGCCATTTGGTTTCTGCAGAAAAAATGGATTTCTTGCTGTGTTGTTGGTACTTGCTTGGTCCTCATGTATCAACTATGTTTGGAAGGCCTGGAATAATTACATCCATAGTGTTGGTCCTCATGTATCAAGGTGAAAGATGATATCACTTGCAAGAGGTGTCGAGAACAACCAACAAGATAGAAATAACAATTCAATCATGCACATTAATAATTATGCAATGTGATTAAACGTGTGATTGGGGTTTGAAAATAAAAATGAAGAATTTTACAGATTAATTTTACGTGATGAAATTACAGATAGTTTAATAAAATAATAAAAAATATTTTTTTATAAAATATTGTTTATTTCATGATATAATAATAGTTAAATTTACAATATTTTAATTAAAAATCATCTATATTAAAATACATATCATTTTTAGTCATTTTATCACTAAATTTTAATTTGAAAAATATTTTTGACCAAACATATAAACTATTTTTTATTCAACCTCGATTTTAACCACAGTTTTAACCAAATATATATTTTATCAAACCAACTTCAATTAAAATTACATTTTATAAAATAATTTTTTTCAAACCACAACTATAATAGCTACCACAATTCCAAACACATCTTTACACTTTCACCCTAAGGCTTCTTTAAATAATAATGAGTATAAAGGGAGCACATGCACTCCCCCTCTCTCCTTCGGGTTTCAAAACTCCCTTGACTACTATACACAGTCCAAACAGGCAACAGCGGAGTTAAATAGAGGCCAGTCAAGCTCGCCTAATCATGCTGTGTGTATCCTTCGAAAAACTGGAGTCTTGATTATCATGCTGTATACACCAGGTGCGTCTGGCCCCGTTGAGAATGCTCAGGCTTGGAACATGCAAATATACAATTAATTGTTCACTTTCTTGCATAACGATCAACGAGCACCTTGGCCTTCTCCGGTGCAAAAAATCGTGCCTGTACATAACCATTGAAAATAAGCAATAGAAAGATGGAACTTAAGAAGCCCTGATTACAACGTTACATGAAAATTCAATTAACTTAGAGGTAGCTGTTGAACAACCTCAAACCATAGACAGATGTTATGCTGTTTCATTCACAAAAGATCGGTGCTGGTTCAGACAGACTGGCATATTATCTTTGTAAGAAGTTGGATAGAAGTATAGAGTGCTGGAGTAGTTTGTAAATGAATAAAGATGTCATCTCATATTGGAAAGAAAAACTCCATCCTCAGAGTTTATAAGTGTTGGTTTCTATTGTGTAGTAAATTAAGTTAAAGCTATGGTGACTGGACTCTTCTAATGGGTTTTTCTAATGCTATTATATGGATATAAAAATGGCACTCGAAACTTAATATATACAAAACAAATCCATGCCTCCAAACCAACTCGCTTTTTGTTCTGTTCCAAAACAGTTTTTTGTAACATAGAGTGTAGTGACACATGTTTACTCAAAGCCAGTGAATCACTCGTACATGTTTTGGAACCTATATACATTTTTCCATGGGTGGCATGAAGCATGCCACCTCGGCTCAAGAGCAGCTGTACATGTCTCATGAGGCTCTCTGAACCCACGTGCACCATTCAATGCATATGCCCGCATGAACAGTGTGTGGGAGAAATTGAGCCGATGTGCATTTAAATATGTTCATCTGAAGCCATGCAATTAGATGGTCATATGCTCGTATACTCACCTGGATAAACATCCTCTCTGCATCTCCAACATTCCCGTTTTCTTTTAATATAATTCCCTGCAGATAGATCAGAAAAACAAAAATTATATGCAATGATTGGTCACCGGCACTCACAAGAAGATGAAGACACCAAGAGAATCTGCAGCTTTTTCTCTGGGACATTTTCCAGTGTTTACTGGTAATACATAATCATGATCATCAGTTATAAACAGCCAAAAAAACCCTCAAGTACTCAACACCCAATTTTAGGGAACAGAAGGGTATCTAACCTTTGCCAGGTAACCACGGAAGTCATCAGGGTGACTAGAAATAAGCTGATCATAAACTGACACGGCATCACTTACATGTCCCCAATCTGAATAAGCCTTCCCAAGAAGCAAGTCAACCTGAAAGTGCATTTCATTAAAACCCAAAGAAAAAATACAGCAAAGAAAACAATTTGAAAAATGATACTCAGATCAGGGTACAGAGAACCAATGAGAATTCACATCAAGAAAAGGAGAAAAACATGAAACAAATTTACCACATCAGTAAGCATACTTCAAAGTCTTTTCAGAATTCAGTAAATTCAGTCATTGCCTAACATTTCCAGCTCCACATGTTAAAATGTTTTCCAGAGTTCTTTATATTACCTCAAATTTTCATTTTGTTTGTTTTCCTTTTACTTATAATTTTGGCCATCGCTTTCCCTTCCCTATTCATAAGCTCACTCTGTACCAGATGCATTTATTTTTATTTTATTTCAGCTACCCATGAGATGAACAGACCAAAAGCGCACATACACAAACACAAACACACAGATAATTTTACAAAGTGCAGTCATACAGCTCCTAACATAAACTTGAAGCATGAAGACCATCTAAAAAATCACAACTCAGTTTCTGAGATTTTTACTTTGTAACTGAAGTAGGAGAGTTCATCATTTATGCATGAACATCGTCAATACAAGAAGAAGAGGCATGTATAGATGCTACTCAATCTACAAGGACAACCATCCTCAATAGGATCTTGGATCTGCTACTGCGAAAAAAACTTACTTGAATAGGGTCCACCTCCTGTGATTCAATTTCCATACCATTCCCATCGACCTTAATATCAACACTGCTTGATTTTCCAGAATTTAGCTTAGCACGAGAAGCCAAGAGGACTTGAACAGCCTTCATGAATGACAGAAAAAGAGTTTGTAAGTTAAAACATTTTTATTGCGGAAAGATATATTTTTCTAACCAGAAATCCATGTATTCCTATATATGTGCATATATAAATGAAAAAAAGAAGATCCAATTTTCATTTTCAGTCAAATTCATATCAGCTGCCAAATTCGAAATACTATATAGCATGTGGAAACTAACTATGTAAATGAGCACATACTCCGGGTACAAAACATTTTCAAATAAGGATGAATAAAGATATCATTCTAATCTCAATCGGCAAGCCTGATGACATATGACATACCTCATCTGGTTTCTTAGCAGCAAGCAATGCATTAGCATGACCACGCAGAACTTCAAAATCAACATTTTTTGATACCTGTTTTTTAAGAGCAGATAGCACCATTAAGCATATCAATACAGGGAATAACGATAAACATCAACCAAGAAATATAAATAATATTTATGCCTACACTTCTGCACCAATCTGCTAGAGTCCTATACAATACCACTTTGCATCCACATGACATAGACAGGTCTAAGCTTTAAGCATCTGGAGGGCAAAAAGTGAAAACCTCCTTTTCTTTTATTCTTTATGGGAATACTTCTGAGAATGGGAACAAGTACAGGACAGAAAGAAGATGAATGGATCTGTTCAATTTGTGAAAGGAAGCACTCTGCCAATGGTGCATAGTTATGCTAACACATGCAGCTAAATGAAGAACAACATAAAACATCAAGTAATTTTATTTAGAATTTACACTGCGCTCATATTCTGCTATTTGATGAGAGTAAAAATGGACTCTTCCACCCTATTCAAACCGAGTCTGGCAAACCCAGTGTTCACAATGTTTCATCAACAACAATAGGTAATAAATGAAAAATCAGGGAAAACTGACCGCTGCAGAAATCCTATATGCAGCAGCACTCCCATCATAATCTTTGAGTTCATATTTAATTTCTCCAAGCAAACGAAAAACATCAGGATCGCCTGGTTTCTCCTGCAAATTATTTAAGATTTAATTTGGATAAATAAACTTGCAATACAGTATTAGGCACGTATAATGCCATCATACATGGCATACTTGTGATATACAGTAGGATAAACCTTTGCCAAGTCCTGAAGCAGAGAGGCAGCCCGAGTATATTCTCCTAATTCAGCCAATGTTACTGCAGCTCCCTGCAAGCCTTCTTGAATAAATTCAAACATTTTTGAAAAAGAAAAAACACGCAGTTGATGAAGTTATTGAGACATGAGTGCCATTAAAATATTTAATCTTCCTTGTGGAGATAAATTTCAATTCTTCACAAACACTAAGCTGATTTAGTCATAACCACAAATGGGGAAGGGGATTTGTTTAACATGGTGTTAAAACAAGGAATTCAAAATGGACTAAACCTCCCGACATCAAAATGGCCAAAAACTAGTCCACGAATAGGGGGGGGGGGGGGGGGGGGGGGGGTTGAAAACTAACTTAAACTAGTGGTTTGGCTGGGAAGCCAGCAACATCAGATTGCCTGAGTTTTTTCTTTTTTTTCTTTTAATTTGACTTTTCAAAGCTAAACAGATATGGATCATAATATTTAAGTATTTTGAGCATAACCATAAATTAGAAGTGAAAAAATAAAGCTAAACATCAAGAGCACAATTATAAATCAACATTAGTAAGAATATTGCTCAACTATTGTATATGTATATGTATATCATGTTCCTTGACTCACTTCAAGTGCAATTGAATCCTTAGGGGCAGTGCTGAGTGTCAATTCATATTGTTTCAACCTAGCCTGCAACACAAAAGACAGTAAAAGGAGTGAGGAACTTGTTCTACTATATGTAAACTATCATGCAACCTGTCAGACGAAATCCATCAAAGGGTTGACAGGGATTCACTGTAAAGTTGAAGGAAAACTTGCGTCCCAGTAGAAGATAATCTGAACATAAGTCAATACTCCTTTCAACAAGAAAAGGATGGACAGATAATTAAGCTTTACAGGGTGATGAAGAAACAGTGATGCATGTGACATATCACATAGGTCAGGAGGGTTATGAAAACCTGCAAATACATCCTAGTAAAAAAATTGCACATACAAATACATATAGCCATCTTCAAGAATATTACCCGAAGAGTATTCTGCTCTTCTTCTGATAGCTTTTTATTGACTACTGTAGCTTCTTCTGTTGGACCATCACTGAAATGTAACAGTTCAGATTAACAAGAGGCAAGTCCTCCAAAAATGAAAATACAGATATATTGTAGGGTTGCTTGAAATGGTGGTCTCTCAGCTGGTACCTAATTCTGAAAAAGGTCCTTCAACTACAGAATGTTTTAATTGGATCGTTCAACCTTCTGCTTTTATTTGTATCAGGCCATTCAATCCATATTCATTCAATTTTGACTTCTAACAAGAAGTAATTGTAGTTATCACTATCCACAAATTATGAGATCATCAAGGAAGCTGGTGCACTGATTGGCATCACTGCTTCAGGCTTTAGAAAAGAACAGAGAAACAACTTATCCTGACTGAAGAGATAAAATTCATAAAAAAAAACACAAGCAAAAAGGATGTGAATCTCCTTTCATGAAATTTAAGGGCTAAACTCTACCAAAATCCAAACAAAGTAGACTCTCTTCCATTTTCTCTTCTATTTTTTTGGTATGGCGGAGAGGTCAGTCATAAATCAAGCAGCTATACAGGAACGTATAAAGCAAAGAACAACTGATCTGACAAAAAAGTAACAGAGCAAGAAAAACTCAAAAGCACCATAACATACCTTCCTGAAGGAAGAAAGTCTCCAAGAGCAAAAACCAAGCCAAAGACCAGAACAGCTACTCCTACTCCAATCTATTCATTTCCAGAGTAGAAATCAGTCATGTCAGCATAACTGAAGAAGATTGCTGCATATGATTCCAAAATGGAAATGCACATTGTAGGAGTTGTACCTTAGTTCCAAGTCCAATTGTCTTGTTTTCAGTTTTAACTGGTTCATCATAGTCAATGGGTCCAAACTCTTTAATTGCTTCTGTCTTTTTCTGTTCAAGTGCTGACCTGAGTAGTTACAGAATGAATGATCCTCAGCAAAAGAACTGCAAAAATGATAAAAAGAAAGAGAGAGGCTTGGCAATTAATTATTCTACTGAGATATTGAATGGAAAAAGAAAAGAGAGAGGAAAACCTTGAAAACTTTTTGAATATATGTAGTGATCGATATGAAGATTTTTTTTTTTTTAATACAAAGTAATTTACATAATGGACAGAGTAACAGTATTCTGAACAATCACCGAGTGACTATAATGCCAGTTGAGGTGAATATTTTAAATACTTTGATGAGAAGCAATTATAAAAAGCATGCATTCTTTCTAATAATGTGAAAGATTACGAATTGATCACCTTCTAACTGCTTGCAGCCGTTCCTCAAAATCAGTGTCTGCAGAATTCCTGCTAGACTTTCCATCAAAACGAGAACTTAAACCAGGTGCCTCTACAAGGAACACACATTTTAGCTAAAGGGTATTATTAGAAGAGCATTTTCTACTAGATTGAACAAAATTTTCGAAGCAGAATGGGGCAACATTTTTTTTTCACGGAGAAAAGGTGGGAAATCAAAATAAAATGTTGGTGCTCTAAAATGGAAGTAGTCTGATAGTCCCCATTCAGCTTTTGACTGATTAATATGGGTAAGAGGTGCTTATTTAGTTATCAAATAAGAAAAAAATCAGGCTTTAATTCCAACAAAACTAGTGTTGTACAACAGTAATTAAAAAGGAGGGATGTTATAAAAAAACAATGATTAGACCTTGCAATCTCAATTACAGCAATTAGCATAGCAGCTGAGTTGATAGACAAAGGGACATTAGAATTTACATAGCTGAAGAAGTTTACTTGTGAAAAAAAAGCAAGAAGAGATGAGAAAACAAGATGGTAATAATAATTCACAAACGAGAAGGTAACGAGGCACCAGATTGTTTAGTAGTTGATTTTCTGCAACAAAAACAGAAGCAGCAATGATAAGAGACAGTAAGAAAGGTATGGATAGAAACAGAAAAGAAATCAGCAAGTAGTTAACTAGGGTTGGGTGGGATGGGATGGGATAGGAAACCTCACCTTTGTTGTAACGCCATACCCTTTTCCTCCCTTGAGCTGCTGCTGCGCACTTTCTTTTGTTTAGAAAGGAGGCAAGGAAGGAAGGAAGATAAAGAGAATAATTAATTAAATTGTGAGTGTGACCAAAGTGAGTGAATTGAAAAGAAAAGCATGGGATGCTTACTTTGTTGTTGGTGTTGTTGTCAGATTTGGAACCAAAACCACGCCTTGGGCTAGAATTATCAGAGCATTGAACTCCGAACCTCAAAAACTTACTGCTACTTGTGATCATTGTGGCTGCCGCCGCCGCCGCTATCGCCATTAGGGAACCGGCTCGGCTGGTGGTCTGATATGGTGGGTTTTTTCTTGTATTCTGTTTATAATTAATTAATTTATATATATTCTTTTGAATGTGTGTGTATGTCAGTAGTTAGTTAATGAACAATGGAAGAGAGACGTCAGACGAGAGGGGAGGGAGACGATAAGGTGTTTCTCTCCCCTGTCTCTGTCGTAAAATGTTGTTGCTCACTAATTGACCATTGGGTCTGTCTTTTGTTGGTTGGTTATCATTTTATTTTTAGCGGTAAAAGGTGTATTAGATTAGCTTACACACACCTATCAAAATCAGATTATTTTTTCAAAATTACCTCCCATAAAAATCTAATAAGATTTTGAACTAAGTACATTTGTTTTTTTTTCTTAGTTCAAAATCTTATTAAATTTTGATGGTATCTATATAAAAACACCCAACAAACTCTTTAAAACAAAATATTACTCAGACATCAGAAATTGATTCTAATGCTTCATATGCATCTTCATTTCCACTCTAAAACCAACCCCTCTATTTTGCAAATCATCTTCACTTTCACTTAAGGCTGCAAGCAATGCACATACATACAGTACATGATCAACAAGTTCATAGTGTTTTGGTGGCAGCCTTTCTCTTTTTGAAGAAAGTCCGATGTCCCTTGCCCGGGCTGGCCCCCCCGTTGATAATTTGCCCTGAGAGAGGTCTGAGGCGGCACCTCTGGCACCGGGGTGATGGTTGGGGTAGCAGGTTCCTCACCTCTCTATCATCCACCATTTTTACTTGTCTTTTAAATGAACTCGCTGAATTGAAGCTGCTTCCTTTTCAGTTGCTTGGAGTTGACTAGGTAATGGCTGGTGATCAAGGTTGTTAAAATCACGATTTTGACTCGGCACGGAAAATACAAAACAAACTCGAATCGTAAAAACGGATCGTAAAATCGTAAAATCGTAAGGAATTTTAAAATACATTAAAAAAATTC
This sequence comes from Populus trichocarpa, assembly GCF_000002775.5. NCBI lineage: Eukaryota > Viridiplantae > Streptophyta > Magnoliopsida > Malpighiales > Salicaceae > Populus > Populus trichocarpa. Next base: position 145,293 of record NC_037292.2, on the reverse strand, counting down.
ATGCTTCAAATAAAAATTCATAGCACTTTAAAATACATGGTTCAAATAAAAATTCATACATAATTTAAATAACTTTCTATTAATTAATAATTAACAAACTTTTTGTTATATATTACAATTCACAAAACTATAATACTTTCAATCTGCTTCAGTACATATACTATACAATTAATTTTTTTGTAAAATCAGGCAGAGACACATTCCAATTTCAATAAGGCAGAGACACATTCTAATTTCCACATTCCACAGACACATTCAATCAGGCAAACACATTCCATTAAAATCATTCCATCAATTCATCATACTAAACAAACTCAATGCTTTTACAGTTTTACAAAACATTATCAGGAATCCTATCTGGGGCAATACTGATGGATTTTGATGAAAGGACCTTGATCAGGATACTAAGCAAAACATCAGCTTTACACTAAAATCATTAAAATCATTCCATCAATTCAATTCATCATACTAAGCAAAACATTATAAAATCATTCCATCAATTCAATTCATCAACATCTGTACAGGGGAATATTACACTATTACAGTTTAACATTTTGAAGGCCTACACAGGGGAATATTACATCATGGGCAATCACATGAAGGCTGAAGATACAGGGGAGCAACTTACGGTGAAGAGGAAGTCGTTGATGATGAAGGCTAAAGAGGAGAACGATGTCGCCTGCTGCTGTTGATGAAGAGGAAGCCGTGAGTTGTTGATGATGGGAAAGAAAGAAGATCGTTGCCGGCTTGCTGCTGTTGATGAAGATTGAAGAGGAAGCCGTGAGCTGTTGATGATGGGAAATAAAGGAGATCGTCGCCGCCTCGCCGCTGTTGATGAAAAGGAAGCCGTGACCGTGAGCACTGGTGACTGGAGTGAAGACTGGACTGATGACCGGACTGAAGACCAGACCGATGACTGGGTCACTGGAGTGAAGACTGGACTGATCGTCGTCGCTTTTGTGGTAGCCGGTTGGTTAATAGAGAAGGAGATTAGGGATTTGTATTCAGTGAAAAGGAAGAAACACCCAAAATGCGATCTGGCGTGATGACTGGAGTGAAGATTTGGAGTGACTGTGCATTTAGCCAGCCAATAGGCGCCGGACAGCTGGAGCATGGGAGAAACATTTACTTCAGTTTATGCATATTGGTGAAATCGTTCAATCGGTCATGAAATCGCGATTTTATGCGATTTCATCCGATTTTAACGATTTCACCCGATTTCAACCCGATTTCACCCATTTTCGATTTTTCCAAACGATTCAACACGCAAAGCATGTTTTGACAACCTTGCTAGTGATTACCATAATCCTTTCCTAGTGATGATGCTTGTGCGGGGAAACTGTCGAGTGTACATACAATCTGAGCCGCTTCGTTTGCTGGTGGAGACAAAGCTTATGGGGTCTTTTATTGATTTTGAGTACACTGATTCTATTAATAAACAAGAGTGCAGTTGACCTTTGCCAACAGCTTCCTGCAATTGATACTGGATCACACAGCAATGGCTTCTCATAACAAAAAAAACCAAGGGATTAATACGGTAAGAGACTCAGACTAACTGAAAACTTGTATATACGAAGACATATTACCAATGAGTTCTTCCTGTAATTAAATCCTATTTATTATGAGCCATGGACAAAAAGAAGCTGTGCTCATTATTCTTCTTACCCCACACAAGATCATTGATTAAGCCGCATTCAGCATGTAGTTCCTTGCTACTTTGCTTTTCTATAGCCATGGCAATTGGAAACACGGTCGATTCTCCAGTAACGAATTAGCCTGAAAAATCCATTACAAGTAACATAAAGATGAATCTTTGATTATTAAAAACGTGTTGGTTTTTAACAGACCAGCCATAAAAAAAAAAAAAAGAGCGAGTTTTGACGACAAATCCAAACCCCATCCCCATTATTCAGAGATTGAATTCTTGCAATCAGATCTTTTGCATCATCTGATACATGACCAAGAAGAGTGTGCATCCCACCCCCTGGATGAGATCAGTACTGGCATTGCCTTCATCATTATCCATAGGTAGGCAATCGTAGAGCATAGCATGCAATACAACTGTTGGTTAATTTCGCAAGTGCACGAATCGTAACAAGTAATAAAGTGATAAGTAGAGTATCGTCCCACGAGGATTTGTAAAAATTACTATTAATTACCAAAGTCTTTTAAATTATGATCTATTTGAGGAATCGAATGAGATAGTTTATGAAACAAAAATTAATGATTAAATATTAATGAATTAAATTGTACTGGTTCTAGGATTTATGACTTACCGTAACTATGCCTATGTGAACTTTCTCGATTAAATTAATTACTCCTAATGTTGATAATCAGGTTTTCCTAATGTAAATATTAATCTCTCTCGAGCATCAATAAATTATTTCGACAAACAAATTTCATATACTCTACGAAAGTTCTGAACTTGTCGAAATTAATTAAATACTGTAAAACCTGTAACGATTACAAAAGTTCCTAGGATATCTCTATCCTATAGATTTCTTAAGGTATTTCAAACAATAGCTAAAACAATTATCACTTCTCAGTTTCAAATTGAATTCTAAATCATGCAGATGTTGGCCAAACACACGCAAGCATTACACATAGAATGAAATACTCAACATCTTAATGTAATAATTCAATCGAAGAAATTGTTCACATATTCATAGTAAGGTTACATCAAAAATCCCAGAATAAAAGTCTACTCCATAGTTAAATCAAAGAGAAACAAACTTGATACGATGAACATCACTCAAAAGCAGAGAATTTCAGTGGAAGAGATAGGTGTCCTCCCGGTCTTCAATATTTTTGCCTCTGTTCTTGGTGTTCCTGTTGGTGCCGCCTCCTCTGTTTTTCTTTGCTATGTTCAGGGTTTCTAAGTGTCTCCCCTCCTCTGTTTTTCTGACCCGTAACTCTTCTTTTATATTGTGGCTTTTCTACCCCTGCAGTAATGAGGAAAATTTCCTTTTCTGCATTGATTTCTCCTACCCAGACATTGCGGGCCAGATTTGAGGTAGGAAACGTGCGAATTCAAAGATCTCTATTTCTGGAGAAATTGTAGAGAATCAAATTTTCTTTCCAACGACACTGATCTTGCAATTTTTGGACCTCTGAGCGTTGAGATATGGGCTATAAACCGAAACAGTCTTTGCAGTGCAGGAATTTCGGGCTGGTTCAATCCTTGTTTTTCAACTCGCTTTTTGGGCTTCGAAACAACAAAACTGAGTTATATGTCCTTCATATGTTTTGTAGACCTTCATCTCAGCTATTTGAAAATGGTTACGAACATCCGGAACTAAATTGTATAGCTTCTTTGCAGCACATAATGAATCACTGTTCAGTTTCACTGCCCGGCTCTGCCTGTTCAGTAACCTAAGATCTGAAAACACATTAATTTCCCACGAGGTCAATAGTTCAAAAAGAGATTCAAAATTCTAATTGTCTTGTGCAACATATCCAAAATATTTAAAAATCAAGCATGAATAGCAGAAAATATACATGCTAAAAATTCCCTTATCAACAACACCACAACTCCATACATCTGCTGGAGGCCCAGCATATGGCTTCCCAGATAAAACCTCAGGGGCAACATAGCCTCAAAAAGATGGTCATCAGGCAATACGTTTCTCAACCCAAAATCAGCTATTTTTACCTTGGTTTTAGACTAGCCCAATAATAAGTTCTCAAGCTTAAGGTCTCCGTGAGCAAGCTTCTTCCAATGGCAGTGTTCCGCAGCATAAATTATCTATTGAAAAAACTTGCGCGTCTCATCTTCCCCTAACCTCCCACTCTCCTGCTCAAGATAATAAGAGTTAGCCAGATTTTAACTACTCTATCACTATATATACATATTACCAGTTGGTGACTTTATCACCTTAATGATTTCAAGATTTTGATTTCTCTTGTCACCTTCTCTTCCAACTTCTTTTCTTTTATCTTGTGGTATTCAAATATCTTGAAAGTAAATTATAAAGAGAAAAAAAAAAAAAAAAAACAAAGCAGAAGACCGAAAAAGACAGGAGCAGCAGGCTAGTTCACAAGGCTCGAAAAGAAGAAAAAAAGAAAAAGAAACATACGAACTGAAATCTATATATAGTAATACTAGGGAACGGAGAGGGTCGTATTAGGACATAAAAAAAGCACATCAGGACATTCCTTAAATTGCAGCATTGTTTAAGATTTTCTTAATTTATCACGAAATAGGAAAAGATAAGTAGCCTTCCCAAGATTCAGAAAACTCATAATCTTCCTAGAATGTATTTTCTTAATGTGTGTATGCTTAGTCAACTTCTTAATTCCTGCAAGAAGAATCAATATAAGTTTTAATTTTGAATGCTTAGTTTGATTAAATGATAGTTTGGAGGTAATGATCATATATATCTCTAGATGACTTTTACACATGTAAGTAATAGTTTGTAAAAATGAATTTTCAAGGGTGCTTAGTATTATAAAAGTTATATGTAACCGATACATATAATATATTTCTACCACTGTGCACCAGACTTTCGACTTTATAACATTATCCATCAATCAAGATTCGACACTGATTAATTGCAGATTCTTTTTCACACAATTTCATTGGCTTAATTAAGGTTCTTGATCTTTCAGCAACATCAATCTATTCAGGAAATTCCACCATTCACACACAGACACACTTGGATGTCAGCGAGGGCTTTAAGGGTAGGTGAAGAAGTATTTCAAAAATAACATCAACGCCATTCATTCTCATTTTTTTTCTTTTTTTGGCCAAAACAAAAGTTTGGATTTCTTGTTGTGTTCTGCGAGTGTATGCATCAAATTGTTAAGCAAACAACAAGCAGTCAAACAGAACTACGTAGGTGGCAGAATAAGTGGAAAAAGAAAGGTTGCAGCAGAAACAATTGTGGCAAGGTGATGGAAACGGATAAAATGAACATTCTGCTTGACTTACTCATACACATCTGGTAACACTTTTGATATGTCTGGTTTATAGCCTTTCAACTTTGCTTGCCTGGTGGATTTTTCCAAGCATCTCATAAATTGAAGATGTATTTTTATGAGTCTTATCAACTGACACAGAATCATGAACCACCTCATTTATTTGAACCCAGCTTTGACCAGCAGGCTTTTTCACACCCATCGCGACCATCTTCTGTCTCACAGTAGCAACATCCTGCCACTTTTCAGCAGACGCATACACTTGTGCCAAAAGAGAAAGATAACCAGCAGCTTTGTCAGGGTCAGGTTCCGCAACCAATTTTTGAGACACGAGAGAAGCAAGCTCAGCATTGCGATAAAACCTGCAACCACCAAGGAGAGCACCCCAAACAGCATTATTTGGTTTTACAGGCATGGTCGCAATGAGTTCTTGTGCCTCATCCAAGAAACCAGCACGACTCAATAAATCAACCATGCACCCATAGTGCTCAATCCTAGGCTTAATACCCCAACGCTGAATCATGTCCTTGAAGAGTTGACGGCCCTCGTCAACAAGTCCAGCATGACTGCACGCACAGAGAACCCCAATAAAGGTTATGCCATCGGGCCTTGCTTCCGAAGTGCCCAATCTTTGCATCGAGCGAAATATTTCAAGAACTGCTTGCGCATAGCCCTGTTTTGCAAAAGCAGTGATCAAGCTTGTCCAGGAAACCGCACTTCTCTCTGGCATCCACCTAAATACTTCATAAGCTTCATCAATCATACCGCAGCTAGCATACATGTGTATAAGTGCATTGTTCAAAGAAACCAACACTCGCTGGTTTGACCCAACAAAGGTATCTTGGATATACGAGTGAATCCACATCCCCATTTTTAAATCCCCCAGTTCTGCACACGCTGTCAAGGCTGCCAATAATACCACCTGGTCCAATTCCACTCCGGCTTTCCTCATTTGATCGAACAAATTCAATGCCTGCTTGCACTTGCCATTTTTCGCATACCCTGAAATCATAGTAGTCCACGAGACGACGTTCCTCTCTGGCATCTCATAAAAAATCCTCCTTGCCCCGTCAAGATTTCCACGCCTCATATACCCCGCGAGCATGGAATTCCAGCAGACAACATTTCTTTCAGACATATCATCAAACACTTTGCGTGCGGATGCAAGAGCAGCGCCTTCGCCACCAACAACAGCAGCATAGAAATTAACCAACTTGGACATGAGAAAGACATTTGAGGAATAATAGCCATTAGTCAATACTTTGGAGTGAACCTGCTGTCCCTCCCTCAAAGACAAAGAAGACGTACAAGCAGCCAAAAGAAAGGAATAGGTGTGGGCATCAGGGCGGGAATCGGTGAGCAACATTTGATTGAAGAACTGAATAGATTTGGCAGGGGTTTGGCTCCGAGCATGAGCCCTAATCATCTGGTTCCAGAGGATAGTGCTGGGGCTTTGAATATCTTTAAAGACATAGTGGGCAGAGAGGAGATGGTGAGCAGAGGAGTTGCTGTAGAAGGAGAGAAGGTGTACAAGAAGGAAGTTTTTAGTGCGGGAAAAGCCGTTGATGAGAATCTGGGCATGAATCTGAGTGACATGTTTAAGGGTTGGTTGTTGTTTTCTTTGTAATAGAGAGAATAAGCGTTGCTGTAGAGCTCTCGAAGATGTAGTAGTGCAAGTAGCAGTAGCAGTAGTACAAGTGGAAGGGGAAGAAGTTCTTGTCAAGTCGGTGCCGGTGCCGGTGGTGGGAATATTGACTCCTTTTTCATCAACTAACATCTGTACCTTGTTCTCTTCCCCTTCTTCTAAACGAGATTGCATGTGTGTATGCTAGTTTATTGCCCGCGCTATCGCTGCGGGTTGAACCAAAATTCAAGAGCACCATAGCATACCTTCCTGAAGGAAGAAAGTCTCCAAGAGCAAAAACCAAGCCGAAGACCAGAAAAGCTACTGCCGCTCCAATCTATTCATTTCCAGAGTAGAAATCAGTCGTGTCAGCATAACTGAAGGAGATTGCTGCGTATGATTCCAAAATGGAAATGCACATTGTAGGAGTTGTACCTTGGTCTTAGTGCCAAGTCCAATTGTCTTGTTTTCAATTCTAACCGGTGCATCATAGTCAATAGGTCCAAATTCTTTAATTTCTCCCGTGTTTTACTGTACGTGTTACATCTTAAGCCATGCCAAATTTCTTTTTTTTTTTAACAAAATAAAAAAAAATTCAGACAATAATAATATTTTTAGAAAAGCAAGAAAATTACAAGATTTGAATTATTTATCCGAATGAATTTAATAAATTTAGTTAATTTAATAATATAATTAAAAAATAAACCAACAAAAAACACTCAAAAAAAGCCAATGACTAATTAAAAAAAAACATGAACATTTGCTAATATTATAAAAAACATACCTTCTAAATATTATTAAAAGGTCTCAATAATCTTATTTAATAATAAAATAAAAATTGAATGAGAACAAAATAACCTCATTAAAAAATAAAATAAATATGTAGTTCAATTATGAGCAAAGCAAACATTAAAATATGAATTGAAAAAAATTCAATTTTAAAAAAATAAAACTTAACTCAAGCCAGCATGCTAAATTCACAACTTATTCGTGAAATCAAGATAAACTCACATATAAAAAATTGAATAATACAATGAAGATCAACTCTCAAAAAAACTAAATGATGAAAAAGCAAACACAAAAAAAATAATCAATTAAAAAAACACATCGAAAAAAACTCGAGTCAACCCAGATTAACTTGACTAACCCGAGACTCGAGATATGAAATCAAGATAATCCCACAAAAAAAATTACAAAGTTTAAGAGCCGATAACCTAATATCGATGAATGAAATTAAAAAAAAAAAACATAAAACAAGACTGAAGTTAATTTGAGATAATCTTCAAAACCCATGACCTTGATCATGAAAAATCACGAAGCAAAATTCCTAATCATCCAAAATTAAAAAAAAATAACAATCAAAATAATAAGGACTAAATTTGGTATACAAACTAAATGAAAGAAAATAGCGAGGGATTAAATTAAAAAATAAAATAAATCAAGAAAAAGATAAAAAAAATAGCAATCAAAATAATGAGGATCAAATTGGATATAAGAATTAAATAAAATAAAATGATGAGGGATGAAATTGAAAAATAAAATAAATCAAGAATAACAAAAAAATAACAATCAAAAGAATAAAGATCAAATTTGATAAAATTAAATTAAATTAAATTAAATAATATAATGAGGGACTAAATTAGAAAAAAAAAATTAACTTCAAAAGACATTAAAAGCAAAAGAAAAAACAATAAAAAAAATGACTAAAACTAATATAAATACAAACTGACAAGACATGTTTAGTTTTTGAAAAAGCTAGTGTGAAATCCATGAATGTGGGTGCCTTCTATATACGCGTCAATTATTTATTTTTTTAATTATATTTATATTTGAATTGTCTCTAATTAAAATTAATTATAACTAAAAATCATGATTATAATATAAAAATACCCTTGAATGTTATTTTTGTTTTTTGTTTTTAAGAGTAATGTATTTATTTTACTGTCCAATGAAAAACATTAAAAGATTGAAAAGCTCTGAACCATAGTTTTTTTTTTAGAGATTTAAATTATTTTATTGTGAATTTAAAATATATATATATATATATATATATATATATATATATATAATTAATTAATCCTCGATATGATATTGTCAAATAGACCTTGTAAAAAATTTATTTTGCTCCTCATAATTATTTAAATAATTTTATTTAAAAATGATAAAATAATCATTTTATTATTACAACCTATGTCTTAGTACACGATGAAACACCTATCCTTTTTAGTTTTTTTTTTAAATTTAATTAATGATCCTCAGCACAAAAAAAAATGATAGTCATAGTAAAAAGGAAAATTAATTTTTTTTTAATACAAAGGAATTTATATAATGGGCAGAGTAATACAGAGTGACTGTAAGGCCAGTTGAGGTGATATTTTAGATACTTTGATGAGAAGCAATTATAAAAAGCATGCATTCTTTCTAAGAATGTGAAGATTATGAAATTGATCACCTTCTAACTGCTTGAAGCCGTTGCTCAAAATCACTGTCCGCAGAATTCCTGCTGGACTTTCCATCAAAACAAGAACTTAAACCAGGAACATACATTTTAGCGAAAGGGTGTCATTAGATGAAAAACTTCTGCTAGATTGAACAAGAATTTTGAAGCAGAATGAGGCAGCGTTTTCGTTTTCAAGGAGAAAGGTGGGAAATCAACATAAAATGTTGGTACTCTGCTTGACTTACTCGTAAACATCTGGTAACACCTTTGATATGTCTGGTTTATAGCCTTCCAACTTTGCTTGGCTGGGGGATCTTTCCAAGCATCTCATAAATTGAAGATGTATTTTCATGAGTCCTATCACCTGCCACAGAATCATGAAACACTTCATTTATTTAAACCCAGCTTCGATCAGCAGGCTTTTTCACACCCATCGTGACCATCTTCTGTCTCACAGTAGCAACATCCTGCCACTTTTCAGCAGTCGCATACACATGTGCCAAAAGAGAAAGATAACCCGCAGCTTTGTCAGGGTCAGGTTCCGCAACCAATTTTTGAGACACGAGAGAAGCAAGCTCAGCATTGCGATAAAACCTGCAACCACCAAGGAGAGCACCCCAAACAGCATTATGCGGTGCTGAGCATTCCCATTGTGGCCACAGCTGTACCAAACAGCCCACCTGTGGCGTTTCCAGCCTCATCAACCAGCCCTGCAATGTGACCCAGCCAGAAAGATGAAACTATGGATACACTAATGACAAGAACAGGAAGGGCTGTTGATTCCAGCCCCAGACTAACTCCTGCAATTATGTTAATCCCATGACCGGTGGAGCTAGCAAGAGCCAATGTGCGTACACGACCATGCTTGTAGTCAGTATAGTTCTTGGTGATCCAGACAAAAATATAAGCTGTGATGATTCCAACCAATCCACATAACGCAAAATGAACCCATGCTGAAGGTGCTTGCTCTGTATAAAGCATCCAATAGGTAGACTGCAAATAACTCGCACAAATAAAAAACAGAAAGTGCAGGCTTTTGATGCTAGATCAAATCTGGATATTAAAATAAACTATCAAAAGCAGAGTTATTGCAAACAAACTGTAAAATTGCAAGATTGTAGAAGATAAATAATTAAGTAGAACATGGACAAGTTTCAATTCTAAAAACTTATCTTACCGCAGCGAATGTAAGAACTGCCAGACATATTGTAACCGAGTATCCTTTCTGAAGGATTGCCATTGGATCCTCTATGGGAGACTTCACACTAGAATCACGAGTACTCCTGATTGAAAGAATTCCAATTGAAGATATGACCAGGTCAAATGAATGAACGACAAGAGGAAACAAGATGTAGCCAGATGGATTTGCACTAAAAAAGAATACGAGTTACAAAAGAAGAGGAATGGCCTAACTTTTTTTAAAAAAAGCATTAATGAATTCCTGAATAGGTAAAGCCTCACAAAATGCATGTGATTAGACATCTCATTGCATAATGAAGGCTCTGATTATGCTATCACTCTCTAGTAAGTATAATACTGATATAAAACCCAATTAGCTGAGCATGCGTGACTATAGCCATCAGACCATTTAACCATATCACCAATGAAAACATTATTAATTTCATACTTTTGTAAATTTCATTATTGGACAAAACCAGTGACATGCTTGTGAAGAATCTGTATGAACAAAAATAAAGATACTTACCCTCAATTTTGCAACGCTGGGCCATGGTTCCCCCAAGTATCATGGCACTAATTGTTTCAGCAGCAATACTTTCGAAAAGATCAGCACCTCGAGCAGCACAATCACCCACATTATCTCCAACCTTTCACACAACAATTTATTAGTTACAGAGCAAGTTTAGATTTATGCATAGTATACATCATGGAAGAGAAAACATGAAAGCAGCTAAGGAAAAGACCACATAAATTTAACAACAAAAGGATAAATATATGCAACTTATTACTAATTTGAACTTCCAGACAGACTTTATCCTAAATCATGTACCTTGAAATAGCAAATTATAATTAAACCGAATGTCAAAACCAAGATGTGTATTTAATATATACTTCTTCACATGAGGAAGCTGCAAATTTTAAGAGCATATACCAAATCTGCAATCACTGCAGGATTTCTAGGATCATCTTCTGGTATTCCCTGCTCTACTTTTCCAACAAGGTCAGCCCCAACATCAGCAGCTTTTGTGTATATTCCACCACCCAACTGAGCAAACAGTGCAAAAAATGAAGCTCCATATCCATATCCCACAAGGATAAGAGGCACTGGGAAAGAACATAAAACATTGCCATTTTAGTTGTATGACACACAGCAATAAACTTCAGCGTTCACAAAAACATTTAAGAAGGTGAAATTGTTTCCATTTGCTATAAATCATATATATAACTTAGAAAGACAAGTGACCTTCATTGAACCAGGGGAATCCACACCCAACCATACATAAAATGTAGCATAAAGGATGGCTATGCCAACCACCACTATGGCAGACAAACCACCAGCACGAACAGCTATCTGCATAATATATTTTCCAGTTAAGGTAAAAATCATCAATTATTCAACAGAGAATGGACTATAAAAGGGGCAACCTGCAATGCCTCTCTAGCTGACCGCTTCGCAGCACTAGAAACTCTAACATTTGCACGTACTGACACCCACATCCCAACATAACCTGTAACACCCGAACACAAAGCTCCCAAAAGGAATGCAGCAACAGTGATATATGCAGATGTTGACCTGTATCAGAAGGATACAACCACAAAAAAACTGGTCATTTGTCATCACGCGACAAAATTATGGACGCAATGCCTCAACAAACTTTACACATGTAATCACCTTCCAAGGCCAGAAGATTCTTGTTGAGGAGTTGTGCTGCGGAACAAATATATACAGAGGATCACCAGTGCTAGTAGCATTGCCATCTTACAAATAGTACCATACTGGGTCCTGAAGAAGCCTTGTGCTCCATCACGTATTGCATCTGATATCTATAAAGTAAGATAATAATATCAAGACATGAAGCTGATACATAAAAATCAGAATAATTGACTATGCGCACAGAGTGGAATTGACATTTCTACCTAAAAACAGAGCATAAGGTTACCTGAAATCATTTCAGGAGGTCCCTCATCCTTTGAGAGTACCCATTTGGTGAGATAAACTGAAAAAAGGAAGCTGATGATACAAACTGTGAAGACAAACACAATAATTGGAGAAGTACTTGCTCCAATGTAAAAGATCACTCCAAAACCTAAGAGCAAGAGCAAAAGCACAAGTAGAACACGGACATTTATTTGCTTGAGTACTCGAAATATCTGCACAAAACAAAGGTTACTTTAGTCCACCATAGGAGGACACGATAACAATATCTCAAGAAATAGCATAGTGAACCACATGAAAACCAGGTAAGGATATGCAATCCTGTTCTACAATGGATTTAAAAGAATCACAAATCAACACCACATGAAATAAATTAGGGTGTGCGACAATGAAACAAGTGGAAAAATACTAAATGAAAAAAGTAAGTTGCACCCAAAAAGACACGTGTGCATGCTCAAATCCATGTCCTCTCAAAACAAAGCCATAAGCCATAACAATTATCAAAGAAACGAGAGAGGAGGTGGAGCATTAGCTTTCTCACCAACGGATTATAGGGTTTATTTTTTTAGATTCTCTTCTCGAATTCAAATTCAAAATGATAATATTCATATAAATTTATTTATCACTTCAAAAAAATTTGAAAGATAACCCATTAACATAAATAAAAACACTACATATCTTCACATCGCTTGATGTTCATCAACTTTATAAACTCCACACCGATTTTCCAGTTCCTTCCTTCTTTTATTTACAGAATAAAAATAATTAAATCGACCTCTCAAGAATCCAAAACAACTAAAAAAGAACCTAGGAACCGAATAATGAATTCTTTTTTTGAAAGAAAAAAAAAAACAAAAACAAATGAACTATCTTTTAGAGGGCATTAGGTACCTGTGCAAGCACCGTGTTTGACCCAGCTTATTTAGCTCAGCTTATAAGCTGTAAAAAATTGTCATGTAAAATGCAATTGTAAAATATATAAAAGATAATGATTGATATCAAGATTTTTAAAAATAAAATTAATGGGTTGGATAATTAATTATTTTTTTAGTTTAAGTAATTTAATTTTTTTTTATAATTAAAGCAATTTAATGACTTGAAATGAAAAATTCAGAAGAATAATAACCGGTAACAAGTGATACCTAGGAAGTAAAATGATCGATAATTATTTTAATAGTAGATGGTATCTAGTAGGTTAAGTGATCGATAGCTATAATAGTAACAAGTAGTGTCTAGTAAATCATGATGACGATAATTATAGTAATAACAAGTGATATCCAATAAATTTTTATTATTTTGCGATTTTGGTTATCACATTTTAGTTATGAACATAAACATGGCAATTATAAAAACAATCAGCACGGAAATAATTAGTAAATCACATCCTTCATGTGCTATAATTATTTATATGGAAGATTAACATTATGCTTGATCCCCGTGACTATATATCTGTAGAGAGATCAGAGAGCTTCATTTTAAACATTCATATACCAGCGTACTGCTTTCTATCTATAATCTATTTGTCAAATTCGTTTTGAAGGGAGCCTCTAGTAGGAGTGGTGGTGGTGGTCCTTGATGAGCATGCTCTGGTGGATGCACCGATCATTTGCTCCACATTTATCCCAGCATTGCACATGTTTGCTATCACTCTCGTGTACTTCTTTCCATACCATGACAGACCTCCACACTGTTTCTCATAAGCTTCCACCTGCATATTGCAATTTACAAACAAGGAGGTAGCTAGCATGAGATCAGTGAATGGTTGGCTGCACAAAGAAAGATCCCTTCTTCTCCTCCCCCCATGATGTAATCTTACTAGTGGAGGATGTTTCTTGAGCCGGATCAGTACAAACATATAGTTATGAATTAATATATACGTAGACTTACAAGGCCCTTCAAGCAATCCCAGTCATCAACAAGAGGTTGCCCAGAAGGTCTAACATGCTTCATTGCATTTGCTGCGTTTTCATCCCCAAACAGAGTTGAAGCAATATGGCTTAGGCTACGATCCACATGCCTTATATGAGAATGTATGCGAAGTAGGTCCTTGTGAGCCTCGGCCTTCTTATCAGATCCATCGGGGGCTTCTTGATACTGAGAAGATAATTAAAATGAAACAACTTTACATTACATTGATTCCCTTTCAATTAGAGTAGCAATTCAAATTAAATCACCTTGTGCCAGAAATGAAGAAGAGTTGCTTCGCGTTGGTCAAAAGCTCTTGGGATCATAGAAGGGTATTCTTCGATATTAATGTTGGTAGCGTAGTTATCGTTTGCAGCGTTTGTGCCCAAGTAAGAAGAGAGCAGCTCCTTACTAAGCTCCATGTTTCCATATTGCATGACATGAGACCTATCTTCATAATCAAATCCTGTCCTTCTCCGAACCTACAGGTAAAATATTACTTAAATGTTAAGAATAAGAAAAAATCATTGAGCAATTTGTTTTTAGAATCATTAATTTCACACACATACACATATTATACCACTTCATATTGCTGCTGCAGAGTTTCCTGGCTCATGTCGTGCAAATCACTGTGTTTATATATGCATGCACATGTGTAAACAGAATGTTAAATAAAATTAATAGTCAGCTTGATTAACTTTAAATGTTATTATAAAACTAATAATGAACCTATCCTCCATCCAAGAAATGCTAAATACATCTCCCAAGCAAGTAAGAAATTCTGGGGGAGGAGCAGGGTAGTATCCTGGGCAATATATTCCATAGCTACTCTCCTCTCCATTTGCAGCAGTAATTGCATATATGCTCCAGTTACTTGGAAGAAGACCTTCGAACATACTCCCAGACTCACAAGCTTCAAGGTAGAATACCTGTAATTAATAATTAATCAAGGAATACATTAACTGTGTAATCCCATTTTAATTTCTGCAAGACAATTAATTAACATATAAAACTAGTAGTTACTCACCATGCTTTTATACGAATTAGCTTCCTGCTGCTTCTTCAACACTTGTATGAGGTCTTTGGCATACAGGTCTTTCCCAATAGGCATACCTGATGATTTCACGCGCAAGATAATTTGTACTCTTAAAATTAGTCTTTCCATTGATAAAATAAATGGGGCTGAACGAACAGATATCATGTATTTTAAACTTTTCAAATACGAAAAGATGAAGATTTCTAATTCCAAAGTGATTAAACAAATTAGCTAATGCTTACCGACTAAACCTGGAGCACCATGATCAGCATAGTATATGAAAATGTTGTCATTTGGACCACTATCCACAACCTTGCCACTCCCTCCAGTAAGAGCAGATTTGTTTCCCAGAAGTACAGCAAATAAGTTGTCCACTGTACAGTTATCTCCAGTATAATCCTTAAAAAGGGAGAAAAGAGAGGATCACATCAGAATTTGATTTTCGTTTTCAAGATAAATAAATAGATAGAAAGTAAAACCAACACACACACACACACATATGTAACTTCAATGGAGTTTTATAACCTATGAATATGTGAATATTAAAAAATATAATTAAACCTTGGGGACTCCTGCATAAACATCATGACCAAAAGGTTTGTTGATGATGATGCCGGGCCTGGGATTATCAACATGGAACGCAATGTCATCATACATGAAAACAATGATGTTTTCATCTTTCAACCCACCTTTCTTCAGTATTTGGTATGCATGGCATACATCAGCCTAATTAAATTAAAATTCAAAAGCTAATTAATCCAACAGGGACATGGGAGTATATCTTATCCATGCCGAAGGTATAACTCAAGATATAGCGATACCTGATGCCTGTAATTTTCATAACCAGCCGATCCGGCAACCAAAACGGCCCATTGTTTTCCTTCAGCGGTAGTGGAGTCTCTTCTAACACTCGATGGCAAGCTTGACGCACTAGTACTGTTGATGATCACTCCCTGACTTTGAGCTATGGAACTTAACAATGCGATTAGGAAAAGAAATGTGCCATAGCCATAGCCACACAGATAGGAGCTGCTGCTCATACTGCAATTCAAGTAATCAACCTATAGTGCAAATCCCATAGTACTACTGATGTTAGTTTGTAATTAAGCTAGGGGAAATGGAGATACATTGTACATTTTAATGCTTGGATAGCCAGCTAGCTTCAATACCATGTCAGTACCATCTACATATAATTAGCTTAACAGTAAAAACAATCATGGATTCCAACCTTACTGTTACAAAAGAGATACTACTGATATTCTAATTGGATTATTGGAGTAGTTAAGGGTTAATAATTAGGACAACATGTATAGCAAGATTCTATAAGCAATTACAAGCACCAGTGCTGCTAATGAATTTTAAACATTACCAGCTTTCTGACGACTAGAAAGAAATTAGAATATAGGGGCATGCAATATACAGAGAGGTTCCAACTTCCAGGACTCAACATGGGTTTCTTATAAATGAAATGAGGAGAAGGGGCTGATTGATTGCTAGCTTATTTATGATCATTTTTAAGCTAAAGTAACGGATGGTTTGGACCAAATCTTCGATATGACCGATAAAGGACAAGAAGAATCATATTAACTAATTTATTTTAGGATTAAGTTATATGTCATGTTCATACATACAAAATAGGAAATCTTAAAACCCGGTCTTTGCCATTTGAAGCTACGGTTACAGCTATAGCTTGCGGGGATAAAAGTTGCTTTGAGTGGTGGTAGACAAACGTGACTTGAAAATGGAATGGTGAGATGTTTTTAACGTGGTTTATGAGTGAATTAAGCTGAGTGACTCGCTCTTGATCATCACTACCTACTTTCATCACTACG
The DNA here is from genome assembly GCF_000002775.5 of Populus trichocarpa. NCBI lineage: Eukaryota > Viridiplantae > Streptophyta > Magnoliopsida > Malpighiales > Salicaceae > Populus > Populus trichocarpa. The sequence goes on along the minus strand of NC_037292.2, from coordinate 128,424 downwards.
TATAGCATCAATCAGCCTTTTTGTGATATATAATTATCCCAAAAGGAGCAAAGTCATTGGTGCATATATATACCTACCACCATGATCATGGATTGAGTTGATCTTGTCTGACGTCCTCTCAGATCGACGTTACTTTTGAGTCATGGACACCAGAAATCTCATCATCTGCTTCAAATCTTGGATTCCCTTTGGTTATGCATGCTGATCACATCTCCACATGCTGTAGGATGCAGTATATATATATCATGCCTTTCCTTTGCAATCGTCTTTTCTTTTCGTCTAGCTTCATTTCGATCCAAATTAATCTTCATTAACTCTAGTTTGTACAGTGTGCTAGCTGAATAAACACTCCTCCCATTTCGTTCATATATAAGAATCTAACTTCAATTCCAAATCCTCCATGCATTATAACTTTTCATCTCTCTTGTTCAATAAATACTCCACATTACACGCTTTGCTATTGTAGTACCAAAGTAAAATGCTAGCTTGAATATATCTTGCATGCATGTAGGGACGTCATTTGTTCTGGCCTTTTAAATCCCTATCTATTGCGACTTGTTTGAGTGTATAGTAGTGATAGTTTTTTTTATTTAAAAATAAATTAAAATAATATTTTTTTATTTTTAAAAAAATATTTTTAAAATCAGCACATCAAAACAATCCAAAAACATAAAAAAAATTGAATTTTTAACAAAAAAAAAAAAAACAAAAATTAATTTTTTTAAAAACATATCTTTTGTTGAAATACAATACTCTTCTTCAAATTGATGTTTTATTTCATTAGTGATTTTACGATCTCCATTTAAAAGTCTCATAACCTATTTTGAGAAATTATAGAGGTTTTAGATTTAAATAAATGAATTATTAACCATTAAATTAAAAAATTACTCGATTACTAGTAATTTACTAAACCAATCATCCAAGATTTATAATTATTTTCTAATATGATTTAAACTAGTAGTGTTAACTTGTTATAACAGGCCTTATCTGGTACATAATAATCACATCTTAATTAAGAATTGGTTTCAAACGAAAAATCCATAGCTATTAAAAACAATTACTATTTGACATGGTTTTTTTCTCTCGTTAATCATGACTAAATTAAAGAGGACATATATTTTTATAATTATTGGTTTCAAAAGAGAAATTACTTGAGTCAGAGAAGTTATCTGATATTCCAAGTATGTCAAAGTAGCCCCCCATTTCATATAATATTAATAACAATATTTAAATTAACCTCACTAAATTATATAAACCAGGATATAAAATTATGATAACTTAAAAAAAAAAACAAATAATGAAGCTAATGGTCTAATAATCAAATATCAAATAATAAATTTTAAAAAAAAACATTTCAATAAAAGATTGTTCTATTGGAAGACAACCACAAAAAAAAATAACAAAGTAAAATATCAAAACGTAAAACAATTTAAAATTCAAACAATGCAAACCAAACATTGGTAACATCCTCATTTCCGAAACCAACACATCAATCATAAAAAAAAAAAAAAGGAAAACATAGTAAAATCTTATTTTACTTTATTTTTTTTATTGAACTCATACAAAGTAAAACAATATAAAAACAAAATAATTAGGGGCTAAATAGAAAAAAAAACTCAAAAAAAGATAAGAAAAGGTAATAAAAAAAATAAGGACCAAAACTCGATAAAAAAATCAAATGAAATTAAATATTGAGGGATAAAATTAAAAAACAATCAAGAAAATTATAAAAATATAGCAATTAAAAGAATGAAGACAAAAAATAAATTAAAAAAATAAATACAATAAAATGATAAAGGATGAGATTGCAAAAAAAAAATAATAATCAAGAAAGGTATAAAATACAGAAATAGAGCAATAAAAAATAGAAGGACCAAATCAGATAAAAAAATCAAATTTAATAAAATGCCTAGAATGAAATCGAAAAAAAACTAAATTTCAAAAGGCATCAAAAGTCAAATAAATAGTAATTAAAAGAAGAATTGTCAAAATCAATAAAACTACAAACTTGAGGACATAATTGTTTTTTCAAAGGTCAGACGTGAATTTTGAGGGCATGAGAGAGAAGAGAGAAGAAAGAAAAGAACTTCACTGCAGCCCAACCAGACCTTCTCTGTGAGCATGCGCTACTCCGTCTAAAAGAGGACGACCTGCCTCTCTCAATGCTGCAGCGAAAGCAGGATTTTGGTAGCTGGATGGGCCCTCATGCAACACTTGAATGGCGCAAGGGCTCGTCTCATGCTTGCACGCGTTAACAATTTTTTCATAATATTTAATAACTGAAAATTACCAAATAACCCCAACCAAATTGAAAAATAACAAAAAAAACACATAGAAAAATACTAAAACACCCTTGAAACTAACTTTTTTTTTATTCCAGGGTAATCCTGACATCTCATTGTTTTTAAAAATGAAAAAGACGAAGAAGTTCCTATGTACATGTTCATTTTTTCCCTTTCAAATGACATAATTGTAATTTTACTGTACTTTTTTTGAGAAGATCAAAGAGCCCCTCGTTGAAACTTAACTTTTTTTTAAGAACAAAATAGTTATTTCATTGTTTTAAAAAAGTGACCTAATCAATTTGCCCCCAATCAATTTTGCGATGATCAATATATCATTTGAAAAAGACAAATCTAACCCCAATGATAGGGAAAATCAATTTTTTTTTATCAAGGATAAAAATATATTTACACTACTTCAATGGATAAAAACTTATTTCCAGGATGACATAAATCACTTATGCCTTTTTTTGTTTTTTTATATGTAATAACCCCTACTACTAATAATAATCTCTAACAAAGGAGGAAGTTGTATACCACAAAAAAAAAAAAAAGCTTATTTATCTGTAATAACCCCTACTACTAAAGTACTAATAATAATCTCTAACAAAGGAGGGCGTTGTATTCCAAAAAAAACAAAAAGAAGAAGAAGAAGAAGAAGCTTAGAACCAATTAGGAAAGACCAGGCCCAAACCCAACGACAAGAAAGAAAAATGAATTGGGGTGGGAAATGGGCCATGGGCACAATTAAAAAGGAAAGAACAAGGCCCAAAGGAAAGCAAGACAAATACATAGAATAGAATACAGCCGACAATACAATAGATTATTATAATACATACATACATACATACATACATACATAGAATAGAAAGTGGGAGAAAGGGAAAACCGACTTCTAAACGTTGTTTGATTTGTCTTTGGGTCATCTTGTCTTAAAACCCAAAAACTCTGCTCTGCTCGCCCCCCATTTCTGTTCCCCACGGCTCTACATATATGCACGCTACTGGAAGTAGAAAACTCCGTTTTTGTGTCTACTGCGTGCGTGTGTTCGTTCTACTTTGAGAGAGAGAGAGAGAGAGAGAGATAAAGCTATCTATAGATAGATAGATAGGTAGCGATTCCTTTTTTATTATTATTATTGTTTCTTCATCAATTAATTAGCTTCACAGTAGTAATCAATCAGGTTAACAAAATTCTTTAATATTTTTTTTTAAATATGGAATCGAATTACGGATGGGGTGATTCTTTCTTTGCTTCTTTCGTTCCAGGAAATTTCAAGTCTTTACCTTTACCAATTAATCAGTAGATTAGATCTATTTTATCATTGTTATTCCCTTAACAAATCTCGTTTGGTTTCTGTTTATTGAATTAATCTGTTGATAACAATAACAATGATTAAGATTTGATTTGATAATAGTAATCCTGTAGTAGGATAGAACTATAATCCTTTTATCATCATGCTGCTGTTGTGTTGTATTAGCACATAACTAATTAACAAGTTTACAATTAACTTATCATTAATATGCCCTTAAAACCCTAGTCAGTCCTTGTCTCCCCTTAATGAATGCTTTCTTGTAATTCATTGTTTCTTTCCTTTCTATTTTAAGTTCTTCTCTGAACATACTGTCAGTCTGTACTGTGTTTTTTTTTATCAATGATTTATGTGCTCAGATGTTTTCGTTCTTCATTTTGGTTTCGATACAGCTGCATCATTTAGCTTTTATGGTAGAGATTTTGAAATAGTACTAAATTATTCATTGCTTTTCTTACCAGGCTAACCCGCTGCTGCAATGGGAAAGAAGCCAAAGGAGGACGCTAGCGGTGCACCCTCAAAGGCTAAGGCTAGCAATAAAGATGGGAAGAAAGAGAAACTATCAGTCACTGCCATGTTGGCCAGTATGGACCAGAAACCTGACAAACCTAAGAAGGGCTCTTCCTCAACCTTAACATCTAGTAAGCCCAAGCCAAGGTCAGCTCCTTCTTACACTGACGGCATTGATCTTCCCCCGTCTGATGATGAAGTAGAGGGGCAGGGCTTGGAAGAAGAGCAACAACAGGATGGTACAAACAAGAGAACCAATCAGCGGAGGTCTGAATTGAAGCCCCTTGATGTAGCCTTGTCAGATAAAGAGTTAAAAAAGCGTGAAAAGAAGGAACTTCTCACTGCCCATGCCATTAAGCATGCGAAGCAGGAGGCCCTTAAAGATGACCATGATGCTTTCACGGTTGTCATTGGGAGCCGGGCTTCTGTCCTTGATGGGGAAGATGAAGGGGATGCTAATGTCAAAGATATAACAATAGAGAATTTTTCTGTCTCTGCTCGGGGAAATGAACTACTTAAAAATGCATCTGTGAAGATAGCTCATGGAAGAAGATATGGTTTGGTAGGACCCAACGGAATGGGCAAGTCTACGCTATTGAAGCTCCTTGCTTGGAGGAAGATTCCTGTGCCCAAGAATATTGATGTGCTTTTGGTTGAACAGGAGGTAATTGGTGATGATAAAACAGCTTTGCAAGCAGTTGTTTCTGCCAATGAAGAACTCGTGAAACTCCGAGAAGAGGTTTCCTTGCTGCAGAAATCCACTTTTGCTGCTGAGGGTGAAAACAATGGTGGTGATGATGAAGATGATGCTGGAGAGAGGCTTGCTGAATTGTATGATAAATTGCAGTTGATGGGATCAGATGCTGCCGAATCTCAGGCATCAAAGATTCTTGCTGGATTGGGTTTTACCAAGGATATGCAGGGCCGTCCAACTAGGTCATTTAGTGGTGGCTGGAGGATGCGAATTTCTCTGGCCAGGGCACTTTTTGTGCAGCCAACCCTCTTATTGCTTGATGAGCCTACCAACCATCTTGACTTAAGGGCTGTTCTCTGGTTGGAGGAGTATCTGTGCCGCTGGAAGAAAACTGTGGTTGTTGTCTCTCATGACCGAGATTTCCTCAACACGGTTTGCAATGACGTTATTCATCTACATGATCAGAAACTCGACTCCTATCGTGGAAATTTCAATGACTTTGAAGTTGGGTATGAGCAGAGGCGGAAGGAGACAAACAAGAAGTTTGAGATTTATAACAAGCAGATGAAAGCTGCCAAGAGGAGCGGGAGTCGGGTTCAGCAGGAAAAGGTCAAGGATCGAGCAAAGTTTGCTGCAGCCAAGGAAACAGCAAAGAATAAGGGCAAGGGCAAGGTTGATGAGGATCAAGCCCCACCTGAAGCTCCGAAGAAGTGGAGAGATTACAGCGTTGAGTTTCACTTTCCTGAACCTACTGAGCTTACACCACCACTCTTGCAGCTCATTGAAGTGAGCTTTAGTTATCCAAATCGGGATGATTTCAAGCTGTCAAATGTTGATGTGGGTATTGACATGGGGACCCGTGTTGCTATTGTTGGGCCCAATGGAGCTGGCAAATCCACTCTCCTGAATCTTCTTGCAGGTGATTTGGTACCGAGTGAAGGTGAAGTGAGGCGGAGTCAGAAGTTGAGGATTGGAAGGTACTCGCAGCACTTTGTGGATCTTCTTACAATGGATGAAACACCTGTACAATACCTTCTCTATCTGCATCCAGACCAAGAGGGGCTTAGCAAACAGGAGGCTGTCCGGGGGAAGCTTGGCAAATTTGGACTGCCAAGTCATAATCATCTTACCCCTATCGCAAAGTTATCAGGCGGGCAGAAAGCTCGGGTTGTCTTCACGTCGATATCGATGTCCAAGCCCCATATCTTACTCTTGGATGAGCCCACAAATCATCTTGATATGCAGAGCATTGATGCCTTGGGCGATGCTCTAGATGAATTCACTGGTGGAGTTGTCCTGGTCAGTCATGACTCTAGGTTGATATCGCGTGTATGTGAGGATGAAGAGAAGAGTGAGATTTGGGTGGTGGAAGATGGAACTGTGACTAGTTACCCTGGAACATTTGAAGAGTACAAAGAGGAGCTACAAAGGGAGATTAAGGCTGAGGTTGATGATGATTAAGGTTGCAGTCAAGAGTACTTAATTCTTTGCATCAATTACTTGATGAGATTTTGCTTGCAATCACTGTATTTGGATTCGGCTAGTACACATTACATGAATACTAACAATGCATCTTTCGTCATTTTATGTAATTGCTTGTGTGGCAGAGATGTAGGAAATAAAGTTCTTATCCCTATTTCATACATTTTTTTTTTCTTGGGAAGGCGAACGAAACCAGTTTGCTTCAGCTATTTTCTCATATGCCTGCATGCATGGTAAGAATACCATATTATCATTGTTTGCCTTTTATTTACGTACCTCCTGCAACTAGGCATAAGCTTTAATGGGGTTTGTGCTCTGGGCGGCGCCCGCATGATGTTTTGTGCAGGGGAATGGTGGCATGAACCGGCATCCTGATATCAATTTTCATCTTGCAATGGTTTCCCTCTCGCTTGCGACTTTCCTTCGAATAAATTATTCCAGTTTGCGGTTTTTGCTTTTATTTGAGGCTTGCTATTTTTCTTCTGTGATGAAAGCTTATTGGTGACTTGCTTTCCTGCGCCCTGATTATTAGGATGCGCTTTCCACGTTCCTCTGTTGACATGCTTTGCCAATTAAATTCCTCGCCTCTAGCACGAGAGATGATACCCTGTCATTGACATTAACAGGAAGAGAATGTGGAAACTTGACCTGCCACCCAAAACCAAGCATTTTCTATAGAACATTGTGTTGCAATTTCTCGAGAGCATGCAGCTTCTGGTTTGCTAGTATCCTGAGCATGAAGACTGAAGATGCACCCTCGCCTTTCCCAAGAACGGTTATTGCAGCTCGATAGCAATTTAACAGAGTTTCTCACAACCTAGCTCAGTTGGCTATGTTGATGATACTGAACAGCTTGTGGAAAAGCTTCTATGCCAATTACTTAGAATTAAGTTTTAATTCCAGATAAAAAGCATAGAAAAGTAAAATGTACAATGACCACTAAGAAATTGATCTCCAGAAGCAGGAAAAGGAATTGTCAGGAGGGAACACACGCATTATTTGAATTAGAGAACGGACGGGGAAAAAATAACAGAGAAATTTATGATACCTCATCATAATCGCTTTATCCCCCCCCCCCCATAAGTCAACTTGCCATGGAAACTTTAATTTGGAAATTTTGAAGAAACATATAGCTTCTTCACTTCCAACCAATCAAGGTACTCCGCAGAAATCCAACTTAGTGAAAGAAGCTTTGGTAAAACAGTAGACTGGTACACAACGACATTCAACATCCTGGAATAAAACGACGCTATCTAACAAATAACCCAAGCATAAATTAGAAAAAAAAAAAAAAGAAGAAGAAAGAAAACTCTAATACACAGGCAACAAATCCCCAGTAGAAGCCTTGGGAGAATGGGAGAGGCTCCACCCCAAGCCCAAATGGAAGGTCCATCTGCGAGCATGTAAACAATGACGTATTCTCCAGTCCCCCAACATTAAATAAATGTCTTCCAAGATAAGCAGCAACGGTGCTTCCATGATCTTACAAGTAATGCAGCAAATTATTCTCCCCAATCATAAGAAATATGGAACTCCTGTCCTGGGCCCTCTCATCTGGTTGTTTTCCTCCGTTTCTGTAAAAAACTTCACTTCCCTCTCCTATGAAACGACACAAAATATGAATACATATGAACCAACTGAATTCACAAGCAGAAAACAAGGACACTGACAAGGGTATATTGGGTTTGAAAACATGAAGGTACAGCAGTGCAACATAATTCTTTAGAATAGTAACTTCATAACTTAGCAATGACCTTATTAAGCATGCACATAAATCATCTCTAAATTAACAAAATTACCAAGAACAGACAATTAAATATCATGCATCATTGAATAAAAGAAGGCAACAGATGCGATTAAGCTCTCTTTTTTCTCACTTGCAATGAAAATGTTTTCCATGCAACCAATAATAGCATGCCTCCCTTGATCACACAAAAAAACATAGGCAGTATACTGGTCTCTTATACTCACCATATTCTCATTGAAGCTCAATATAGAAGCTACATTTCCACAACGGTAACAGTAATTTGGTGCAGACCAGACCTGAAAATTTTACAGACCAAAAATTACCAAGCTGGCTTGGATATGTTTGACAGCATATGAATTTAAGTTTCAGAGTACGTACAGTGACTAAGCCTTTATCTTGAAACATGTACTTGAGACCTTCTTGTACAAGTTGGTGCGCTCGACATACCAGATCAAGATTGTTAATGTGATTGAACTACGGGGAAAAAAGAAGAAAAACCAACTGTCAGATCAATATGACATTTGTTTACAGTGAATGGGACATGTTCCTATGAGAGGTCAGGTTCATTACCTCAGAAGTGACCCTAGACCCAAAAAGCCAACCTGCTCCTCGGGGGCTAACTGCCCATGTCTCTATATCTTCAGGATCACTCCACATGAGATCACAGAATGGCCCTTCATGTGGAATCTCACAATTCCGTTCAATTACTCTTATCTGCCATGTGATAGGGAAAAAAAATGTATCAGTACAAACCATGAGGAAAAAAAGCAGCAGGAAATTATAGTCCAACATACTGCACCCCAATGGAGACTCCCTCTCTCTCTACATTGTGTATTGCCGAAATGCACAGTTCTTCAGCTAAACTACTACAAAGAAAAGAAAAACACCTGATCGATAGTTCGGATGTCAGGAGAAAGACCACCATGGACGCAAAGCACCTAGAGGATTAAAAAGGATTAAAAACAACATCAAGTTTCACCGTTATTGAAGCAGATGCAAATACAGACCCATCTACACAAATAAACAGAGATCTAGAGAGGAAAAGGACTGCAGTATTCACAGAGAGAGAGAGAGAGAGAGAGAGAGAGATGGGTTGCCGCAGGGTGGTTACACTTACAGTGCCATCTATAATTGCTGATAGTGTCAGATAATCAAAAACATCAGTACAATACCGCCATGCATTGGCATTCCCATACTTCCTCTGGCACTCATCATAGAAACCATATACCTGACAGAGATAAAAGTTATACCTTATAGCATAGATTACAATCCAAAGGGAAATTGTCAAGAAAGCAGAATTTCCCTCTTGGAAAATTGAGAACATTTGGAATGAAACACAACAATTTACACATTTCTTTTCATCGTAGCAGTTTAGATACACAAGATTGGGGCTGGATTCCATAAGAAACCTCCACATTAGCATATCATCATAAAGATCAGTGGAAATCTAATTTATAAATAATTCTTTATGACTGTAAAGCAATTTTATTATTTTAATGATGGCACCCAGAACTAGCAGAACTGGAGCTTTTCCAAGCTTGTTATCACTTGGCAATACTCGACAACATGCCTTAAAACCCAAACAGATTTGACACCAGCACTGAGGATATCCCACAACATTTCAGACACATGTTCTCAAAGTTCCTGTATCTATTAGCACAAAAGAATGGACATGTGTGAACCTCGAACCTAAGTTTGGATGAATTAGTTTGACCATTTGAGCAACCAAAATATGCATGAATTACAGTATTCTTCATAAATTAACCAAATAAGTCAACCTAAATGGATTGCCTTGAAACTAAAGTAATTTTGGCAGCCTAACAAATATATTTGGTATCTGAGCAACATTCTAAATTTAACTTACAAGTTATTAAAACCATATCATGTTTCTACACCTGAAAGTTTTTAAATACTTCCATTAACTAAAAGGAATTCCAAAGTGTTCATGCTTTACGATGTCCAACAGCAGTGTGGCAAACCCTCTATCCCAAATTGATAGTCCACTTCCCTTCTTGGGCATCTCATTATCATACTTGAGTAAGTTTAAAGAGTGCACTAATGACCCCTTAATTACCATTTTCTTGTTATCATAGGCTAGTGCAAATGAAAGTGTAATCCTGGAAAAATGTACCTCCCTTCTCCCCCAATAACATTTGGTTATTCCAGTATTAAATTAAACTTATAGGGACAGTTCTTAGCCATTGAGTAACCATCATGCCCAACGGGCATGGCCATTTGTAACTTAACTCTGCTCATGGAAATCAAAAGCTCTGTCAGGTTTCTTATGAATAATGATAGCTACTAAAGCCAGAATTCACATTATCTTAGACAAATTATGGTGGAGTATTACACATCACTCTCTTGCACATGATAATGGTTGTTGTCCAACTTAAAACATACCTGAGTTAGTTGCCTGCTTTCATGATTTCCACGCAAAAGTGTAATATTAGCTGGGTATCTACAAACACAACCAAAGATATAGAAAATAGCAAAATTAACTAGGTTCATCAAAAACATAAGCAAAAAATCTAACATTCATTCATCACAACTTAGCGGGTGAATGATATAGCAGCTGGAAATAGCCTGACCAGCTTCTGGTCTTCAGAATTTGAGCTACTAAGGTGACCAGGTGGCAACTTCTAATGGATTTCAAGTTGCAAAGTTAACAAAGATCGAGATGACAAATTCCCATATGGCCTTTGGAGGCCTTGTAATAATTTGGCCTAATCTAATGGGACCAAATTTTTTTTATTGTAAAAGCTAAGTAGTTGTTTTGGCAGGAAGAAGGGTATGCATTGAATCACATAATGGTATATCAATGCAGCAGCAACATGGAACAAAGGCATGACAAGCACAGAAACAAGAACGTACCTTGCTTTGAGAAGCAAAAGAATAGTGAATACTTCAAGACTATTATAACCTCGATCAACAAAATCGCCCTGCCAAAGCATCGGGAATATTTAAGTGAACTCCAATAAAAAAAATAACATTAAAAAGAAGCAATAATATGGCACAAAAATGACATTAAAGTGGGATTTATCATACGGAGAGTATACAAGTTAGTTACCATAAAAATGTAATTAGTCTCGGGTACATGACCCCCAGTCTGGAAAAGTTTCATAAGATCATGAAACTGGCCATGAATATCACCACAGACAGTGACAGGGCTGTTAACGGGCTGCACATTGGACTCCTCAATGAGGATCTCTTTTACCTGTGAATTTAATTAGTTATATATAAAAAGAAGAAGAAGAAATAGAAATACTATTATATACAGTAAAAGGAAAACAATCAAATTGAATGCATTCTGAATACCAAAGAATAACACGAAATGAAAGAATTGAACTAAGTAAGCGCCTTGACATGAAATTTATTGAAAAAGCAAAGAGTAGCATCAATTGCAGGAAGGGTTTCGATCATCTTGAGAGATGAAAAGCCCTAATGTGAGGAGGCGCTAGTCTAGAATTAATTGGCTAGCCAAGAAAACGAAAGTATTGAAAGCACGAAAAGACAAAGCAAGAGTAGTAGGGTTGGAACAAAATGAATCAATCCGTCAAGAAGGGTGCGGCGGATAAACCCTAATTGAATTCAACTACTTCCTTAGATACTAAAAGCATAGATGCATGTGCATATTGGAAAGAAAGAAAGAAACCCTAGAAGAGAAAGAGAGAGAGTATAAAGAATATACGTATTCGCAGAGAAGCTGGAGCTCGTCTTCCAAAAGATGCTGTCCTTCTTTAACCTTCGCTATCCATTGATCCAAATCCATCACTACTGACGAGGACGCTGATGCTGATCTTCCCCTTCTCTTTTTTCTCTCTCTCCTTCTAATAGTTCAATCAATCCACTACTACAGAGGGGAAGGGGTGGTCTCCTCTGAATACTAGTTGAATAGATCTATTTCTTCGCCTGCTCCAAACACTATTTTTGATTTCCGCAATAGTTTTTTCTATTTCTTTCTTTTCTTTTCTTTTTTAAATTTATTTATTTTTTATCTTTATCAGAGCATGACAAGAGTGGAGGCAGCGGCCCTCCTACTATACTATACCATACCGTCCCGTACAGCCATATACGTGGTGGTGGGATGCTATTTTTTAGAGGGTGTTTAAGAGTGGCAGGGATTATTATATAATTTAAAATTATAAAAAATTATTATTCCAAACATGTTCCCGGACGGTTAATCCCTTTAATATATATATTTTTATTATTATTTTTTACTTCCAAATAGGGAAAATGAAAACCATTCTTTCTGCCCATATAAATTTCACTAGCAAATACTCCAAAGAGTATTTCTACTCAATAAAAGCTTTGATCCATCTAGTTAGTTTATAAATGCTAATCAATATTATCTCGACTTTGAATTTTATATTTTTATGCTAATAATTAAAAATTAAATTCATTTTATAATATTCATTAATTACCAAATGAATGAATTGTGAGCTTAGATTTTTATTATTATTTTTTAAACTTGTAAATTCAAACAAAATTTTGAGTCCATTTTTTTTTTTTTTAAGAGAGTAAGTATATTTTGAAATCAAAAGCATTAATTTGTCCTCGAATCAAACCCCATATCAAAGACTCGTTCAAAATAAATACTTGCATTGCTACAATAAACATGTATTCGATGTGAAAAAGAAATAATACTTGAGTTGGCCCGAGAGTGGGTTGGGCCCTAAAAGGTCCGGACACGCGGTGCGGAGCCGCCTCAGATCAACAAATCCACCAGAGAAGAGGGGAACCGACCATCCTGAAATCTTTCCTAATTATTTCTATTGTGTTGGGCGTGGGTCTTCACGTCGTATTCTTACTTCTTAACCGTTACCACCACTCGTGATTGCAGTGTCAATCGGATCTGGGTTTGGGTTGATTTTTTTCTTTTTTGAAAAAAGATGGGAGATCAATTTAGGGGTTCAACAACAGCCATTGATTCCTCTAACATTGGCTTTCAGCTCTTGAAGAAGCACGGGTGGAAGGAAGGAACTGGCCTTGGGATTTCTGAGCAGGGGAGATTGGAGCCTGTGCAAACATATTTGAAGAATAACAAGCGTGGACTTGGGGCTGATCATAATAAGAAATTACTTGTGAAGAAGAATAACACGACCGAGTCTTCTTCTGCCCCAGCTTCTTCTTCTTCTTCCTCCAAGGACAAAACCAACCAGGTTAGGGTTCTTTTCTTTTTCTAACAAAATAAAAATTAGCTGTTGTTATCCCGACTTTCACCATCACTCTACTAGTTTGTGGGCTTTTTGGATTGATCAACTCTGTTATCTTGATAACAACAACTAACAATGATGTCATCCCGTTTTTGTGAATTTCAGGATCGCTCTTCTTCAAGGAAATCCAAGGCACTGTCTAAGAAACAAAGGAAGATGCAGGAGCTGGAGAAGCGTTTACAGGATAAGGAATTTGAGCGGGGTTTTTTTCGCGAGTTTTGGCCTGATAATGTTTGACGATGGAAATAGATCATCCATCCCTTTTAGAATGCCTCGGCTTAGGTTTTGTACAGCAACTCTGGAATTATTTCATGCCAAAATTTGCAGGCAGGACGGGTCCTTGTTTCTTTCTGTAACTCAAATTTTAAATGTTAAACGTATGGTGTTCAAAATCATACCATCATGCAATGGCCTTTTTACTTTCCAGGCCTTTTAAAGAAGAAGGACCTCTGCTTCCTTTCTATACAGTATGTAATTCCTTTAGCAAAACATCTATGTGCTTCAGCATTTACAACTTGCAGAAGAATCGGTCTTGGATAATTCATTTCCATTTCTTGTCATCCTGTTTGATGAGCTGAACAGGAGCGACTGGTATCCTGACCCACCATTCTCTTAATCGTCTCAGCCACCTATCACTGCTTTCTTTTCTGTAAGGCATTTCCCTTGTGAAAGCTTCTAGAAATACCAGGAGAATCAGATGCTGCAGAGACGCAAATGCAAGCACAGCAGCTACGAAAACCAGCAATAGAGCAACCCTTTCTGTGGCCTGGCATAAAGGGGAGGCATCAATTAGCAAGTTTATCATGAAACAGGACTTGGCTATTCTCAGACTTCCTGTCCACATGTACACTTTCAAATGAGAAAAGCTTTGTTTTGCAGCTTCTGGTTTCATAGATATTGACTACCAACTGACCATTTTGTAATTCATCTATGCTTATGCTATTAAATAAATGCATTCTCCTATTAGTATATGGATTTTCAACTCAAATTGTTATTCACAGAAGCATTCCACACACGTTTAAGGAAACACATCAGAAGCTCTATCATCCAATATGTAAATGCTCCATTGCAGAAAGGTTATGCTACATAGATTGGATTGAGCTCCATTAGGACATATACCTGGGGAAGTACTGCAAGCAAGATAGCTCTTAACTTCAGAAGAACAATGTTTGCTGTCTGAGTTAGTCCTTCAACTTCTGTGATGGCTTCTTGCAATGTCAACAGCCGCTCTACAGCATTTTTATTTGGGGGAGCTGTAACCCTGAAGGCTTCTAAGGGCATCTTTTTGCTGACATAACTTCGTACCAACATTAGAACCGCACACCACACAAAAATGGATGGCAATATATACCTGGTCCAACCCCTATAAATAATCATGAATCATTTTGTTTAGTTGGTTTCTTCATTCACTTGTGATGAATTGAAAATGTGCATGGCATGGCAAAAATGAGCATTGAAGGATGTCAACTTGCAGTTCGTTGAAATATGAGAAAAGCGGAGAAATCAATGGATATATAAGACAACTCCAAAACATGAAGAAATCCAGTTTGGCAGATGCTAAGCTTCAAATTAATAAAATTCAGTGCCAATAATTAGTTCGTTAATGTATCAAAGTGCTAAAATCATAGACTATCAGACCATCAAATCATTATCTCCAGAATAAAATTTATGTCATCCTTCTATAAGAACCAATAATCCAATTAGCATTGCTTAAGAAAAACTACCATAAAATAGCACAGCAGCTTAACACCAGAAACACCATCGATTTGAAAGGATCTTCCCAAGAGGCCAAATGATGGAGACGGCCAGCTGATTCTATAACCGGGAATAGCAATTCCTATAATGGAGTAGGAAAAAACAAAGAAATTATAAATGGAATGAGCAAAATTTGATGATATAAGCTTTATATTTATGGCAATTCCAGAGAAAAAATCCACAATCATAAAAATCTTCAATGCCAGAAAAAATAAAACCTAGATGACTGTCTATTCAAGGGACGGGGCATATAAATATCCTGCAAATGATACTTCAAGGCTATCTCACTTGAAAAGATCAGCAGTATAGAACTTAAATTAGAGAGAGAGAGAGAGAGCTGCACAATGATTGAAATCATTGCAGCCAAGTAGTAATATTTGACATGGTAATGGTTCAAAAAGTTCTTTTTGCCTGGGAGTCTAGCGTACTGAAGATCTGGTTGATCAACCAAGCTTCCTGTCCAAAGAAGCGTGGAGGAAGTAGCCCACCAAAACTTTTGGGGAGCGTAAGAAACCCTACTTTCATGATGATAAAAGAAGTGGTGCAATTAGATTTACTACCTTAGAAACTCAGTTATTCTATATGTGACTTTGTCCTAGTAAGCTGAATTTAAAGGAACTATTATAATAACCTTCATTACTGCAACATTTGTATCAATCCCTTCAACCTTCACTTTGTCCACTGTTGCCCGTGCAGCTTCAGCTTTCCCAGTATCTGACATTGACTGTTTCACAGATATTTCCAAAGGATTTGTCTCACCAGCCCAAAGATCCCCAAATGCTATAACTTCTACATCTAGATTTGCTTCTTTTTGTAAGATAAATCCAAGTTGGCAAAGTGTCAGAAGTGCAACCGGTGAAAGTCTCAATTGCTGTTTTGCATGTGGGGATCCACTAACAGGAGTTGCATTCAGAAGTGCCAGGCGACTGGACAGAGTTTCCAAGATCATATCTCCCCGGGGAAGACTTTCAGCCAGTTTAAAAGCAAGCAAGGTTTTGTAATGAGATGAAAAGCAGCAGAGAGCTTCTCTAACTGCGCGACATCGAAAGATGCCCAGGATAGCCCTTGCAAGTACCTCCAACCGCTGAGTCTCATTGAAGTTGTTTCTTTGAATGAATCTGTGCGCATGCAGGATCTCAAGACACACATCCAACCAATAGTCCCGTCGAGAATTGCCTTTGAATTCAGGAAACTCAAAATAAACAGGCTCTGCTCTGAAGCAAAAGAAAGGAAGGAGGACGAGAAAGTTAAAGACAGTTGAACACTTGACATGTCTACTATGTAAGCTCGTCAATTATTCAAAATATCAAAATTCAATCTGCAAGGTTATCAAATAACATACACAGATGTTGATTTGTACATCACAGCTTTATCAAAGAGACGAGCACCCAACGGTCCGGTTAATTCAGGTTTTATGACCTGCTTCATATCAGATGCCAGATCATATCTAACAGCTTTATCATATAAACCAACTCCCAATGACTCAAAGTAGATAGCATGATTAGTCAGTGTCAATCGGCCTACACAACACAGAAAGTAAACAAATTGACATGCATTAACAGAGTCCTTGACAAATTTTAACTAAAAAATCAATCCATGAACAGGGCACACTGACCCAAAACCAAAAAGTTCTACCTCTACATTGTTCTTGTAAGTAACAGGATCTACATATAAGCATCAAAAGGTACCAAAAGAAAACCCTCCAACCATTCATTATAGTTCACACAAATTTGAGCTGTGTAACTCTGGCACGCCATACAAATACCTTTGAAATGCCAGTGAAGACATCTTTAATAGAATAGGTCACCACAGATGAATGCCAACCAGTCTTGTGCTTGCATACACAAGATCATCAATTTGTCAAAAAGAGAGAGAGAGAATTGACATGATTTTTTTTCATTTGAGACGTGTTATTTCCTGAAAATATGAACTTCAAATGACCAAGGTCAATGTCACACCTACATTTGCCAACAAATCCAGTCAACACTAAAAAAAACTTGACCTAAAAAGAGGACATGTTCATAGAGTAATCAAATGTTATCAATCAATGAAAGTGGAAAAGGGCACATTCACAAACCAGTGTCCACAACATACACAATCAACACAATAAGCCACTATTATTATCCAAAATGCAGTTTGAGGCTTATTAACATGTCAAAATCAACAAATGATGCAATTAAAGGGTTAACAGATCAAAATCAACAAAGATGACGAGGTTGATCTGATCCCTTGATATCTTGCTCTGCACTTGGCAACTCACCTGGCCATGCTGAGATTCCAATATGCTGTAGAACAGGTTGAATGGGAACTGTACCGTCAACATCAAGGATGATCTCTCCTTCAGCAAGCTGATGGTTGGAAATCAAGGGTCCTGGTGTGTTCTTTGCGCTCCTAATAATCCTGCAGAAATAGAAGGAGCCACAATGTAAGTGAACACTGAGATTTTCTTCCATCTTGCATAGTCAAACCACAGAGAGAAATGGAAAGGCAGATACGGAACAAGGACAGGTAGGTAAAAATGTTTATGGAGATTTATAACAGAACTTGTTGTCTTTCCGATACAATGCCATTAGGAAATGGAAAAATAAAATGAAAAGAGAGCAATGGATACTTGTCAAGGCTGCGAAGGTATTTATCATAAATGAGAAAGTGAAGTCTGCTGTCTGAGGAGGTAGTGAGCGAATCAAAAAGATTGTGGACGGTTATTACGTCAGCAACAGCAGGACAGGCAGGAGCAATACGGGCAAAAGCCTCTCGGCCAACAGTTGTTGTGTCATCAACCTGAACAGCCATACTAGTGGTAGTGGAGTAAAAAAGGGACCAGCCATCCTCATCCTCCTCTTGTCGTTCACCGGAAGAGATGCTGGTTTCCTACAATTGATGAATAGAATATAAAAAATTTATAGAGCGTTTGAATAATAATAAAAAGAAGAAATAAGAAAAGTTATGCAGCCAAAAAGTAAGGGGTTGGGGTTGGGGTGCGTCTCACATTCTGTAGTGAATCGTTAACGGGAAGGGCACGAGTAGGCGAGTCCCAAGCAAGCATCATGTCATAGGTGAAGCGACGGAAGTCCTTGTCACTCAAATAATCAGAACGGGTTGTGATAATATGATGGAGAGCTCGATAGCAACAAAACTCAAGGAAAATCCTTGTATGTTTGACCAGTTGCTGACTATCAGCCTCATGCTCAACATCAAAACGACGCTGTAGCTCTTGCACTGAGACTGCAAGGATTCTGGAGAACCATCATCAACAACAGGTGGTTCATTTCTCATCAATTAAATGCCATGCTTGTTCGTTATCTTCTTTTTTTGTTTGAAAATAAATAGATAATCCCGGCAATAAATTCAAGAATGTATGTAATCAACGAGGCTGAATTGACTTAAGAAAAGAATCCAATTAGCCTAAAATAAATAAATAAGTAAAGAAAGAAAACGGAGAATGGTGAATGGAGAATGGAAGGAAATAAAGATGTAAATAAAGAAATGATTAATTACTTGGAAGAGCGAGAGAGTACGGAATGAGCGAGAGGAGAGAGGTGGGGAATGGTTGAATCGTCGCCGTCGCCGTCGCCGTCGCCGTCGTATTGATAATTATTTTTATTATTTGTATTAGAGGATTTGGTTGGGTGAAAGAGGGTTTGATGGCTTTTCATGAAGTTCTTCATCATCGTCTCCATTTCTCCTCAGCTCCTTACTAAAATTACACTCCAATGTATTGTAATCCTATCATCCGCGCCATTTAACTTACTAGTCACCAGTGTTTTGGCGGGCACGGGCACGATTACGAACACGATCACGAACACGATGGACCAGATCAACGTTATACATCTCCCTCCGGCTCCTCCACGCCTTTTCTCTCCTCTATTCTTTCTTGCGGGTTATGGAGTGGGAAATTTATTTTCCAGAATTGAGAAAATAATTTTCACTCTAGTAGTTCGCATATAGCATTATTATATTATATTTTATTTATTAAATTAAACTATAACTAAAAGGAGTCAGTGTTTTACTGTGGACTGTAGGTGTTTTTTTTTTTTTTTAAGGTTATCTAAGTTTTTTTAGCTGTTTTTTTTTATACTTTTTAGGGTTTTTTTTTGCTTTTTTCTTTATTTTTTTAATTAATTTTTTTCGTTTAGTTTAGTTTGTTAATGTTAAATTTCTTTTTATTTAGTTATTAGACTTTCATGACACATATCTCGAGTTTCACGGGTTAACCTGGTTTCACGGGTGAACCCAGTTAATTCCGGGTTGACCCGTCAATTTTTATTATTATTATTTTCATAAATATTTTTTTTTTAATTTAGTTTGTTAATGTTAAATTTTTTTTTATTTAGTTATCAGACTTTCATGACACAAATACTGGGTTTAACAGATTAACATGGTTTGACGAGTTAACCCGGATTTTTTTTCTTTTTAATTAATTTTTTTTGTTTAGTTCAGTTTGTTAATATTCACTTTTTTTTTATTTAGTTACCAGACATTCATGACACAGATCCCGGGTTTAACGGGTTAACTTGGTTTGACGAGTTAACATGAATTTTATTTTATTTTTTGCTTTTTTTTTCTTTTTAATTATTTTTTTCGTTGCGTTTAGTTTAGTTTGTTAATGTTAAATTTCTTTCTATTTAGTTTTTTTTCTTCTTAGAGGTTTTTTTTCTTTTATTTGTTATTTTTAATTAATTTTATTTAATTAATTTAGTTTATTAATATTAAATTTTTTTCTAAGTAGTTCTCGACTGATGCCTTTAGTTTTTTTTTTATGCCTTTGGCTGTGAACTGCACAGTGCAGTCCACTGTGAAAAGCCTGATGCTTTTTTTAATTAATTTTTTTTGTTTAATTTAAATTGTTAATGTTAAATTTTTTTCTATTTAGTTATCAAACTTTCATTACACGGATTCTGGGTTTGACAGGTTAACCTGGTTTGACGAGTTAGCCCAGTTAATTCTGGGTTAACCCATTAATTTGTTTTTTTCTTTTTAACTATCAAGCTTTCACGATGCAAATTCAATGTATGACGGGTTAACCTGGTTTGAAGGGTTAACCCAATTAATTCATATTTTTTTTTCTTTTTTTTCATTAGTTTTTTTTTTCCTGTTGGTTTTTTTTTAACTAATTTATTAAATTATCACACTTTTATGACACAACCTTGCAGCCAGACCCATGTCCAATGTTATTGGGTCTGGTATTGCAATCCAGACATTTTTATGCTAAGGGTTAACCCAAGTTTAATGTTATTATTAATATTATAAACATTACTCTTGGATCAGGCGTTGCAACCAAACCTGAGACTCTTGGGTATAACTTTGTAAAAAAACCTAATACTTTTAAATCTTAACTATTTTTAAAATGCAAAAAATAATTGACCCGCGGCATCGCGCGGGGCATGTAACTAGTAGAATACTCTAAAAGGCGTGGGATATTCACTGTAGCAGCAGTTTTTTTTTTTTTTTTTTGCTTTTGTTTTTTTTTTACATGTTTTTTTTTGCTTTTTTTTTTACCCAAAATTGATTTCTTCTTCTTTTTTTTGTTTTTTTTTAAAAAATTTTTGTTTCAAAATTATGTTTGCTAATTTTTTTAAATATTGAGCTGATTGAAAATTTAACTATATAGTTTTTTTCTTTAAAACATTGTAAATTGCTATAATATTCTCATACATTGTTTTTTTTTTAATGATTTCTTTATTTTTTTTTTCAAAATGGTCTTTGTAGATTTTATTTTTTTTATATTAAGTTGGTTGAGAATTTAGCTTTATAGTTTTTTTAAAAAAAAAAACAAAATGGATTGCTACGGTGTTTCCCCCACATAGTTTTTGTTTTGCTGCAGTGTTTCCCCTTATATTTTTTTAAAACATTATCTTTATCAAAAAAATTTTCAATATTGAGCTGACTGATAATCTAGCTTTAGCTTTCCCCATATGTTTTTTTTATTTTTTTTATTTTTCTTTTTTTTCCAAAATTGTCATTTTTTACATATTTTCTTTTTTTTGTTTTGTTTTTTTCAGAATTATTTTATTTTATTTTATTTTTTTACTATTGAGCTGATTGAAAATTTAGTTTTTTTATCTTTTTCTTTAAAACACTGTAGCTTTCCCCACGTGGTTTTTTTTTCGCTTTTGTTTCCTTTTTTGTACATTTTTTTTTCATTTCTTTTACCCAAAATTGACTCTTTTTTTTTTAGATAGTCTTTGTCGGTTTTTTTTATATATTGAGCTGGTTGAGATATTAGCTTTGTAGCTTTTTAAAAAAAAATACTATGGATTACTACAGTGTTTCCCTTACATGGTTTTTGTTTGGCTACAGTGTTTCCCCCACATGTTTTTTCTTTAAAATTATCTTTGTTAAATTTATTTTTTCAATACTGAGTTGGTTGAGAATTTAGCTTTAGCTTTAGCTTTCCCCACTTTTTTTTTCATTTTTTAAAATTTTCCCCACGTTTTTTCATTATAATTATAATTATAATTATTATTATATTGTATTATATTATATAACTGTTTTTTTCTTTTGTTTTTTCTTTTTATTTTTTTTTATGAATTTTTTTTGTTTGATTTAGTTTGTTAATGTTAATTTTTTTTTATTTAGTTATCAGATTTTCATGATACGAATCTCGGGTTTGATGGGTTAACCTGATTTGACGAGTTATTTTTTTTCATTTAGTTTAGTTTGTTAAAGTTAATTTTCTTTCTATTTAATTATCAGACTTTCATACTTTCATGACACTTATCCTGGGCTTGACGGGTTAACTTGGTTTGATGGGTTAACCCGGTTAATTCTAGGTAAACCCGTCATTTTTTTTCTATTTAGTTATTAAACTTTCATGACGCAAATCCCAGGTTTTACGGGATAACCTGGTTTAAAAGGTTGACCCAATTAATTCAATGTTTTTTTTTCTTTTTTTTCATTAGTTTTTTCCTTCCTGTTGATTTTTTTTTGTTTTTTTTAATTAATCTATTTAATTATCACACTTTTATGACACGACCTTATAACCAGATCTACATCCAGTATTCGTGGGTCCGGTGTTACAGCCAGACTCACTTAAACTTGGGTCATGTAAGTTTAATTTTATTATTAATATTATAAATATTACTCTTAGGTCAGGCGTTGCAGCCAAACCCAAGATTATTGGATATAACTTTGCAGAAAAATCCAAGATTTTTATTTATTTTATTTTTTTTAATATGTTTTATGCAAAAAAAATGACCCGCGGCATCCCGCGGGTATCAAAACTAGTTACAAATTATAGGTTGTGAAATATATATGTGACTCGTGTAAAATATTTTTATTTTCTATATATAAAAAATATATATAAGTTTTTTCAATAGTTTAAAAAATTTGAATTTAAATTAAAAAATTTATGTTAATCATATAAATCAAGAATTATATTCGTGAATAAATAAATAAAAAGTTATTAAATATATCTAAAAATAAAACTTGAAAAATTGAGAGACAGGTGTATATCAAAATATTTAACCTGACGAGACATTTATCTGGTTATATTTACTATATTTTTTTATTTAAGCAAACGATAATATAGATAAAAATATAAACTAAAAAAATATATAAAAAATATATAAAAAAAATCATTAATTTAAAAATAAAAAAAAAACAAAGGTTAGACGCTGATAGGTTTGATAAGCTAGGCTAGCTTGCTTGACCCATTTTGTCAAGACCTACACCCGATTGAACCCTTAATTTTTTTTGTTTACAATTAGGGTGAATGACCAAATTTTTTTGAAAAAAAAAATCAAACGAAGCGATTGAACTCTTAATTTTTTTTGTTTGCGATTAGGGTGAATGACCAAATTTTTTTGAAAAAAAAATCAAACGACGCGTCGTTTGATTTGTTTAGATTCTACCCACATCATACTTAAAAAAAATTTCCTCAAAAACTTGTTTTTCAACCCCTTTTTGATCCAAACATTGCAAGGACCATAATAAACTTATATATGGCCTCAAAAAACCGCCACAACAACCACAATCAACTTAAGTTCAGAACTGTTTTTTTATAAACTTTAAATGTAAAAAAAACACTTAATATAAACTTTCCTCATCAAATAAAACCACTTGACACAAAAATCATCTATTTCAGTGGCCTAAATCAGTGTCAATGACACTTTTCTCTCTCTACCACCAAAATCCAGTAACCTTTCTCTTTCTCTTCTCTCAACCAGGGATAAAAAAATAACAAAAATAAACTTTCGTACCAAAATTGAATCGGAAAAATATTAAGATACTAAAATGGCACAACTTGCATGATTTGTGAAGTTCAAGGACCAAAGTGTATCTTTTGCAAGACTTATGGCATGCCACCCATGTTTGGTGTTTTTTTTATTTTTGTCATTCTTCTTTCAATTTCACCTTTACATAAAAAATCAAAATCAATTAGTCTTCAATTATGACTAAATCACTATGAAAAAAGGTTTGAGGATCAAATTGAAAAAAAAAAAAAGCAAAATTTTGCATAGCCCGTCCACAATAATGTGTAAGATGATAAATAGTGAAGCATTGCACAGTGAAAAACCTACACCTTTTAAAGTAATACTTAATATAGTATTAGAGCGACCACTAAATCACGTATATATTACATGTGTGACCTCTTAAAACGCTAGACTCTCTTAGTCTCAGCTATTTTAGCTCTTTGTCCAGCAATCATAGTTCAAGTCAATATTTCACATAATCACAAAAAACATCAATAATAGCCAACAACCAATAGAATTAATAATAGGTAAATTTACCTTTTATGACGGCCCAGTAGCAATAAGCTTGGGACTAAGAGCATAGTTTTAAAAACCAACCCGGAGGTTGACCCGGTCAAGAGGTCGGGTCCCGGGTTTTATGGGTCAACCCGGGTTAACCCGGGTCAACCCGCATAAATGCAAGGATATGTATGTGCGATCCCTTCAAATAAAACAAAATATCACACCTGCAGACGTTATACCTTTACTTTTGTTGCCTTTACCTTTGTTGCTATCAAATGCTCTCCTTCACTACTGGCCATCCCAAAAATTAACAGTAAAGAAAGAAAGAGAGACAGAGCAGATCGGACGCACTTGTTGCAAATAGAGAGAGAGAAACAGAGAAAGATCAACCATGAGAACTAGCAACACTTGATAGGGGTACTCAACTTCCTGACTTTTTTGCTATCAATACCCATCCTAGGAGATGGTATATGGCTAAGCGGCAGAGCCAACAACACAGATTGTCTGAAATTCTTACAGTGGCCATTGATAGTAATTGGGATCTCAATCATGGTTGTTTCTTTAGCCGGTTTCATTGGCGGGTGCTATCAAAACACTTCCTTGATATGGGTTTAGCTATTTGCACATAACTGCAAAAAAACACATAACTGCACATGGATTATAGCTTTTGATAAATGTTGTACTATGCACTAACTAAAAGGGTAATATGGATAATACCCGCTAGAGAAAGAAAACCCAGAACAAGCGATGCACAACCAGATTTTCCAGAGGGGTCTTCTTGGGAAATATCCTTCAGTTCTTTCATTATTTTGTATCGAAAGACAGAGAGAGAGAGATAATAGGTTAGATAGAACAGTAGAATTAATATTGGGGCTAAATTTTTGACTTCTCCCTCTCCTCCCTCCTCCCTCCTCCCTCCCTCTCTAACCTCTTCTTAAGTCTTTGTATGTCTCAGCTCCTCAGCGATCAACAGGCCGGGACGCCCTCTGCTCCTCAGCTGGGTAGCTGAGTTTCAAAAAGTGAGTAAATTAGGTTTGCCAATTGTAACTGATTTTGCTTCGTTCTTCTTCACACTTGTCTTCAGCGTTTTGACATTTTAGAAGGAAAAAAAACGGCGTCGTTTAATGATTGGCAATAAAAAAAATTGACCGGGTCTCACCCGGGTTTGACCTGGTGGACCGGGTCCCGGGTTGATCCGCCGGGTCGACCGGGTTTCGCCGGGCCAATTCCCGAGCGGGTTTTTGCCTCCACCCGGACCGGTCCCAGGGCCGGGTCGGCCGGGTCCCGGGTCGACCCGCCGGGCCGGTCCGGGTTTTCAAACACTGACTAAGAGGTTTGTTCACCTGTGGTCTCAGGTTCGAGCCCTATGGTTGCTAATATGATATCCACTGGAGGCTTACATGGTCGTTAACTTCAAGGTCCGTGGGATTAGTTGAGGTGCGCGCAAGCTGACCCGGACACCCACGTTAATAAAAAACAAGGTAAATTTATAATTATAAAGATTAATAATGACACCAAAATAATTAATTGCAATAAATAATATCAATTCAATTAAAAATTAATTAAATTAAATAGTTAAACATATAATAAATTGACCAGTTGATAGACCTGTACAGTCAGAAGCACAGAGATATCAATTCAAAACTACACACGTTAATTAAAAATGATGACCAATTAAAAACTACACACCTTAATTAAAAATGATGACCATTTTGCCAAGGTTTGGTTGCCATTTAAGGAGGGATAATTTCTTTGAATTGTTTTGTTATAGGATGTGGAAGATTATGTTGAAAGTCTATAATTATGATTGGATGTGAAATTTAAAAGAAAAACAACAAGGAATTAATTTCTTAGAAATTAAGTGTCGACCAAAAAGCCATTGAGACAGAATGGATTTAGTTTTATTTTTTCAGGTGTTATTCCGTTAAATTGTAGATGCAGTGAATGTTTACAAGGGATAAGTGTGCCGAAATAAAAAAAATGAATCTTGGGATACTATGTAAATAATTGTTTGAACAGATTTGTCGCACGTGAGCGACGTCGCGGCGATCGTCCACCCACAAATGTAATGGGGGGATATATATCTGGTCAATGTAGGGAGACAAGGAATTCATTGTCTCTTAGCAGTGAAAAATGGTGTGGGAGTCGCCACCTAGTATTTTGGTCACTAGGAACCCTAACTGGTCTCAGAGATCGGGTACGGGGACTAGTTGCGTAAAGGGAAGGTATTAGCACCCCAAATACGCCCTACCTAAGGTAAGCTGCATCGTTTTATTGTCTGATAAAATTTAAGGTGTTTTCGTTGTGTTTCCTAGTTGTTGGTCCGTCCATGGTTCAAGAAAAGTCCTCCTCAATAAGGAGGTCCTTATCTTATCGGGTAAAAAAACCTAACCGTTCTAACGTCTATGTAAAAATCATATTTTTAATATCAGGAATACGTTTTACGTATAAATTCGTAATCCCATATACTAAAAGAGGACAAAAAGATTTTTTTTAGAATTTTTGAAATATTGGCCTAGTTCTCATGGCTTGAATAAACTGGTTATTAAAGCCAAAATGCATGCTAATACATATATTGTTTTTGAAATTTTCTTTGTTGTGTGAAAATAAGATGTTATAATATTTATATATATATATTGGAGAGACTAGGCCGTATGCACGAAAACAAAACATTTTTAACTTATTTTATTTTTTATGTCTTGACGAAAACCGGGTATTTTAATACCGGATTTGTATCGTTACAGTATAAAAATACAAACCGGTATTGATCAAAATACAGTAATAAAATTACAACAAAATCACATATTTTTTTGAAATAATATTTTGCAGAATTTAAATGTTTTTTTTTATATATATATACCTATATATAAATAGTAAAAGAGCAAAACAATATGCCTAATATATAATGTATAAACGGGCTGGGCCGGCCCAAATAAATGGACCGGACTCAGCCCAAAAAGGGAGGTTGGGCCGACCTCGGCCCAACAAGAATTTGGGCCGATCTCGGCCCAACCTGAAATTCTTCTTCAGTCTGGGCCGGGCCCGGCCCAGACATGCAAAGCTGGGCCAGCATCGGGCTGGCCCAGCAAAAAAACCCCAGCGGGGGGGAGAATTATTTTTCTCCCCCCCGCCCGCCTCCTGCATGCAGAACGATTCTGCATGCAAGAGGCAAACACCTGCAACTAAAACGCAAAGGTGAAGAAGACTGTACCTGGCAGTGGAGGAGGCTGTCGTGGCCGGCTGTTGTGGGGAGGAGCTGCTGCTGTTGTGGTGCTCGCTGGAGGCCGGCGTTGATGGTCTTCCTTCGCTGCTGTTAGTCGTGGGTCTGAGGAGGTGGGGAACAGCTCTGCCCGTTCTCTGGTCGGGGAAGATGAGGCTGCTCTGTGCAGGGAGCTGCTGCGGCTGTTATTGAAGATCAGAGGAAAGGGAGGGGGCTGCCCCGGTTTGGTTTTGAAAGAGAGGGAGCTGTCCCTTGTTGCCGGCTGCTGAGGCAGGGAATACCTGCTGGGGGAAGGCTTTGGTGTGAGTGGTCCTTGATTCTGCAGGAAAAATGGCGATGGCTAGGGGCTGCTGGGTCTGTTGGCTGTGGGAGAAGGAAATGAGATGGAGAGGGGAACAGTGTCGGCAGTGAAAGGAGGGAAGAACGGTGGTTGGCCGAGAGAGCAAGAAGAAGAAGGAAAATCTGCAGAAATTGGGTGAAAACGCTGGTTTTTTGGCTGACTTTGGACTCGAATCCCTCCCCCCCCAGGTCTTCAACAGAGATTCTATTTATAGGCGGTGTAAGAGGGCTATATTGTCAACGTTGTGGAAAAATTACAGCTCTTGATTCAGTTGGGAAGCATCTCAACCGTTGGCTCAAAGTGTGCACCTCGAGCTGCCAAATTTGGCAGCTCCAGGCTGTGAACTGCCCGAGGTGGCCACTTCGGGCCAATGAACGGACCCGTTTATAACCTTTTCGACCCGACCGGACCATTCTCCGGGATAAAGGGGTTTCATGTGGATATGTTGGTGCATGCTTTGTCGGATTTGGGGGCCAAACGAGGCAGAAAACACGCCTGGAAGTCGGCCACTCGGGCAGCTCGGTGGGGAAGACAATGAACAGTTCCTGCCCCTTTTCAAATCAGTCCTCCAGTTTTCAATTTCTTTAATTTGGCCCCGGATCAAATCCAATACCGCCCCTCTTATTTACGCGCCTTTTCCAAATTGGTCCCTGGTTTCGGATTTTCTCAATTAAGTCCCTAATTGACCTTTAAACTTCAATATGTATGCAATTAGGCCCTTGATTTAACCAAATCAACTCTCAAAAATTATAATTTGACCCCAGAACTTTAACTTCTTCCAATTAAAGCCTAAATTGACTTAAAAACTCATTTTTCCTTGCAATCAAAACCTCTATAAACTCAAATAAACCTTCCATTAAGTCCATAAACATCCAATTTTGGCCCTTTTCTCTTCAAATTAATTTTCTCTTCCAACAGGGCTCTCCTTCTTCAAGAATATACTGTAAAAAATTTCACTCGCATTTCTGAACGTCCTTAATCAATTTTTTTCTGATCCTTTCTGAGCGATCCCACCTCTTATTATTTTTCTAATTTCTTCCGGCTATATATTTTTATTTTTATGGGGGGACCCAAAAATGGGTTACAACAAGATTCATAAGTAAGAAAGGTAGTAATGAAAATTCTATTGATATGTTACATAAAAATATGATGTTCATATGAAAATGAGTGAAAAGAGTGTCATGTGAGATAACAATGTAATATTCGGGTTGTGACATGAGATATTGTTTCGATCAGATCTCGGGACGCAAGAGGATCACGGTCGGCACGCCAAACATGCATGATTTCCTTTTGATTATTTTTTTAATCAAATGATCTAATTTAATGGTATGTTTATGTGGAAAAAATGGATGTAGGGGTGTGTGTGTGTGTTAAAGATATTATTCAGCATGTAGGAAAGAGAAAAACATAAAGATTTTTTGTTTTTTTTTAAAAAAAACAAGAACCTGAATAGCCATTCAAAGATTTTGAAGGCTGTTAATAAAGTTTTATTGAAATTGATATTTAACCTTGTGAAAATAAAGGATGATGTATATATAAGATGAACTTGATTAACCTACCGGGTCATAGTCAGCTAATAATATCAACAGGGTTATGTTGATATCGGCATTAACAAAGACTTTATTAGTCTACAAGGTCATCGTCGGCTAATGATATCAACATGGTTGTGTTGATATCAGCATTAATAAGGACTTGATTAGCTTACCAGGTCATGGTTGACTAATAATATCAATAGGGTTATGTTGATATCAACATTAACAAAACTTACTTAACTAATTTCATATATAATTAATCTTTAATTAAACAAAATCAATAAAAACCCAAACTTAAACCCTGAATTTTTTATATTAATAAATTAATATAATGGAAGGTCAGTATACCTCAAATTGGTTAAATAGGGAGCTTATATGTGGTGGTGGTGGCATTGGTAACATTGAAGATTGAGAGAGATTTGTGGTAGTCATGGGTGGATGGCTACATAGAGAAGCGACAATTGAGAGAGAGAGAGAGAGAGAGAGAGAGAGAGGGGGGTGAGGTCTATCATGGAAATGAGTGAGGGACAATTTCTGTGTGCTGGAGATTAAAAGCCTGTTTGGGAACGTGGTGCAAACCGCATTCCTTCAAATTTTGAATTTTTCTTCTTCTAAAAATTATTTTTTTTACGTTTTCAGATCGTTTTGATGTGCTGATATAAAAAATAATTTTTTAAAAATAAAAATAATATTAATTTAATATATTTCTAAGTGAAAAACACTTTAAATCGCAACTGTTACCACAATCCCAAACACACCCGGTTGCTTGAGTTGAGAGCAGCGCAGAAGGATTGAGAAGTAGTTGAAGATAGAAAGGAGTAATGGGAGAAAAAAAAAAGAAAAGAAAACTATAGTGAAATTAATTAACCAGGCGATCATGCTAATTCTATATCTATGAATTATAGGTGCATATGTACTATATGTGCAACTACTGTTTGTGTGTTATAATGAAAATTACTTTTCTAATTGTGCTAGTTTAAGAAAAAAATCACGCTAGGCTTAGAATGGGCTAAGTCAGGGGTGGGACATAGATAAAATAATAATTAGTGGTTGAATATGATATAGGTGATTTGGGCTAGGTCCAATTTTTATCTTTTCTTAACTTTTAATAGCTTGAGTTTGTTTGGTAATACAGTCTAAGTTATATTTATGTTAAAACTTATTTTTTTTATTTTTTATTTTTTGATCGTTTTAATATGCTAATATTAAAAATAAATTTTAAAAAATAAATAAAAATATTAGTATGATATATTTCTAAGCGAAAAAGTACTTTAAAAAACAATCACTACCACAATACCAAACACTACTTAAAGATGCTCTAAACAACAACATATTTGTATTATCTGAACTAATATAATATGTCAATATAGATAATATATAAGATAGTAGGTTAAAAAGTCTAATAAATAAATAATTTTTACAATGCTATCAATTTGATCTATCTTGAATACCTTATATATTTAACTAACAATGTAACTCTGTATTTTATAAAATCATTGGTATAAAAGTATTTCCAATGACAAAAGCTATTTAGAAGAGTTAAATGATTAATATGATTTTTTGAATTGTTAGCTCTTTTTTTTTAAACCCTAATGGAAAAAAAGTTATTCTAACAACCAATTTGTATTTTAATATTAATATATTTTTTAAAAAAATTTATTGAGGAAAATTTAATCGATGGAAGAAAGAATTTTTAAATAATATATTTTAATGTTTTGTTTCTTTTAATAGATATGTATGAATGACTTTTCTTTGATTAAAAAGCCATTTTGGCTCTTCATTTGATTCTCTCATTTTGAACTGTTAGCTATTCTTTTGATTTTGTTTTTGAAATAGAGTATTTTTGCTCTTTATTTTTATTTTTAGCTGTTTTTTTGGCTCTCTCATTAGAAATACATACTTTTCAAGTGAAATTTTTTTTAAGTTTGAAACTTGTATATGTTTATACTATTTTATACTTAATTTTTATCAAATAAATAGAGATGATGAGATTTGAACTCGTGATCATTTGATCATCAAGACTCTGATATCATGTTAAAAAACTAATTCAACTTAAAAACTTAAACTATTAGGTAAGATTCCAATATATAATTTATATTATTCTTTAACAGTAATTAATATTGAAAAAAAAACAAGGAATTACAAATCCTTTCACAATAATTAATATTATTTTGATACATTTCCAAGCAAAAAAGTACTTTAAAAAATAATCACTACCGCAATATCAAACACTATATAAAGATACTCTAAACAACAACATATTTGTATTATCTGATCTAATATAATTTGTCAATATAGATAGTATATATGATAGTAGATTAAAAAGTCTAAAAAATAAATATCGAATTAGGTGACGAGTTAATATAGTCATCAAGATTTTGATACTATGTTAAAGAACTAATTTAATTTAAAAATTTAAGTTATTAGATAAGATTTCAAGATATTATTCTTTAAAAAAAAAAAAAAAAAACAAGGAACAAATCGTTCCATTAATAGTTTGTAGACATTTATTAATTAATAGTGAAGAGTGAAACATGAAGCTTAATATTAAATTATAGTACGAGCAACTTCCCACGACGGAGGATAACTTTTTTTTTTTTTTTTTGCAACGCATATGAACATTTTTTAAAGCAAGCATGGATCGGATCAATGTGAACTTGGTCAATTGAAGCTGTGTTTCCGTTCTTTCTTCTAGTAACAGCACCAGTACAGTAGCTGGTTAGAGTTGACTAAGGTAATGGCTGGTGTTTACCATAATGTTGGATGCATGGGCGAGGAATCTATTGGGTGTACATACAAAGTCGCTGCTTTGTTTGCTGGCGGAGACTATAGGCCTATTGATCTTGTGGTCTGATTGAGTACGCTAATTCGTCGAGAAGAAAAATTACTGATATACATAACGTAGGCTTGAGCCCTCGAGTGCCACACTCATCTTCTTTCTTGATATTTTAGTTCGGAACCGAGGTTACTGGTTTGGGTTTCGAAGAAAGTTATTCATGGATACTCTTAATTGGTTTTGATCTGCGTGCTATGTATTGAAAGTTTCGAAAACGATGAAGTCTAAGTTGTAGCTGAAGCATCCGCGGACAAGAGATATGGTTCTCTCATGGATATAATGGAGCTGCTGCAGGGAGACAGTTCCCTTCCCACAGCATGGTCAACGGATGCTGATACTCTGATGGATGATAGGAGATTAGGTATACATGCCAGGCCAGCCTATACCACAGGCATTCCCACAGGGGTCAATATAACCCAGTTCGTTACTGATTTTTCTGTTCTTCATTGCCTTACTTTATGTCAATATATGAAGACGGAATTTCTTTATTGCTTTCCTTAGCATTGGCAGCTGTGTGTACATATATACATCTAATGAAGACACAGATCAAGGTTTGCTGGATTAATAGGCAACAAGACATCAGTTAATGCCATCTATCATCCATCCACCTCCAACAAGGAGAAAAACTCATCTGGAATCTGCTTACCTACTCCATAAAATCAAAGAAGCACACGGGTAATTACAAGACATGTATAAGATAATAAATAATATGATTTCTACGTGCACATTTAACCAAATACTAGGCAGTAACAAAAGATTCAGCACAATTGCAGGTGTATCTTTCAGTTGAGGGGATAAGCAGTTCGTCTCGGCAGTATGTTTAATTATTTATGGCACCTTGATACCTGAAATGTTCAAATAAAAACCTTAAAGATGCATTGATTTCTATAGTTCTACTACACATCTACAGGAAAAAACATTTTTATGAACAACTTTAAAAAGCATATCAGGAAAGTAGTGTCCTAAATGAGAAGATGCAGAGTTTCGGGGACAAGCAATCAGCACATGTGCTGAATGTTATATATTTGTCAAGGTGACTCCCTTCATATCAAAGATAAAATTCAACCTTTGAACATTATCTTGCCAAAAAGACAGAAATTAAAGCAGTCTTTGACCCTCCATAATTTTAGCCTCATCCACAGCAGTACTCCAGCAACACTAAGGGCTATCGTATACCTTATGTAGAGAGAATCAGTTGCTCAATTCTTGTACTTCATGGTTTCTTTGTTAAATCCAATTGTTGGGAATTGCTTAGCATATTCTTCCACTTCATGACGGAGTTTTGAAATCTCAGATTGAAAGTGAGCAGACTGCATTGTAACCAAGAAATCCTTCAACTTTGTCCCTGGTTTGCAAGCAATGTGAATCAGTGGACTCAAGAGCCTTAACAAAACTAACCATGATGTAGCAAGATACAAAGAAGCTCTGAGAGAACAAGGAAAGATATTGAAGATCTACAAACCTTTGGTTTCAGCCTTCATCTTCACTGCCAACTTCACCGAAGCATCAAAGAAATCTGCCACCTTAGCAAAATCCTCTTCCACGAACCCCCTAGAAGTAAGAGCCGGTGTTCCTGACGTGCAATTGCATTTATCAAGAAAATTCGCTGTAAATAAAATCAAAGAGCATTGTCGTGTCAAGTAAAGGCCCTTACCCATCCTGATGCCACCAGGAACCATGGCAGACACATCACCAGGAACAGTGTTTTTGTTTGCAGCAATGTGAACAGATTCGAGCACCTTTTCAACTCTGGAGCCATCAATACCCTGCATGAAAACAAATATTTGTAAACAAAAAAAAAAAGTGAAAAGAAAACGCTGAATTTTTTTTTTCACGTTTGAAACTAATAACTTCACAACCAATGTCCTATTGGCTCAGTTAGTATCGTCTTGATGCACTTTTTACCATTTGGGATAACGCACAAGGGAAATTCTTTCAAATTGAACATCCTCTTACCTTGTTCTTCAGGTTCACCAAAACTAAATGGTTCTCAGTTCCACCAGAAACAAGTTCATAGCCTTTCTCAACTAGACTCTGCAATATCAATAACATTCCAAGCAATTAAAGTAAAACTATTTGATCTACAGTCTGACGAGAAGAAGTTTAATCATTCAAAATTGTCATTTGGGTGAGTGAGAAAGTTTTGATATGCCTTTTCTTTTTTGTTATATCTCATAATCTGATACCTGAGCAAATTTTGAGCAATTACTAAGAACCTGCTCTTGATACGCTTTGTACTCCAGAGTTGTAGCCTGCATGTATAGTGTAGGGATATATAAGAAAAACTTTTAAATGTAAATGAAAAGTATGAATAAACTCCCTGCAACAATCTTGTTATTTTAGCATAAGAGGAGTAGAAAAGGGAATGCGTGACTGCAGTAACCATAGACTTAGCTTTCTTCTTCTTGTTTTTTTTTTTTTTTTTGGGGGGGGGGGGGGGGGGGGGGTGTGGGCGGGGGTGGTAAAATATGGGACACAACAGAAATGCCGGGTAACCGAGCCCTGCAATATCAAGCAAAACACCTAATCAACGAGAGGAAAATCTAAGCAACCTGGTCTCACACCACCAGCCACTCCAATATTAGCCAATTCAAGCATCTGCACAATGGTTCTCTTCGTGAAAAATATGCTCTCGGTGGAAAAGACCTTAGTTTTAACGAGATAAAAATTAGGCTAGGGTCATCGTGAGAAATAATTTCCCCCGGACTGCCTCTTAAACACTTCCTGCCTGTGTCGTACCAGTATCAAACACTTTGAAAACCTGCTTAGCGGTTACTGTAGACCTCAGAGGCCAACAGCCACGAGCCTAATATATCACCTAAATGTGCACTCTCCCTTATACTTGCTGACCTATTAAAGAGTGCTTCTTATACTATGAACTTCAAGAAATTTGGCTTGCATATGGATAACTTGGAGTGATGAATTCACCCTGTTGGAGACTGCTAACCGTTTCTAACATGTACAGCAATCTAGGCGGATTTTGGGGGATTTAATTTACTCAACATGCAGGAAACAAAACGCAAAATGTGACTATTATTTCAGAAGGAAGGAGTTTATAACTGACGGGAAATCTTATAAGCAAACTGACCTGTTTCAAAGCAACTGCTAAACCAGCAATTGTGTGGTTGTGTGGACCACCTTGAAGCCCAGGAAAGACAGCTTGATTGATTTTGTCCTCATAGTCATAAAAGACCTATAGGAAGAACTCAAAAGACAATCTTAGTTCCACTTCAAAGATACAAATCTATAATCATGAAATGTGAGTTTTCAGTCAGTATCTTACCTCTTTCCCTTGTTTGTTAACCTCTTTCAGCCCCTTCCTGAAGAAAATCATGGCCCCACGTGGCCCACGAAGTGACTTGTGAGTTGTGGTGGTCACTACATCTGCATACTCAAAAGGCGATGGGATGACACCAGCTGCAACCAATCCACTAATGTGCGCCATATCGGCCAACAGTATAGCTTTTTGTTTGTCGCAAACCTGTTAAAGATCAACACAGAGACTTAAATTCTATAAACCACCAAATGAGTTTAAAACTAAAGAAACCCTGATCCATAAATTTGTTAACTGGATTGGTATCAATGTAAAGGATGTTACCTTGCGAATGCGTGCATAATCATATAGACGTGCATAAGCACTAGCACCAGCTACTATTAATTTTGGTCTGAAAAGAGTGGCACTTTTCTCCAGCTGCAATATCATAGTTTTCACATCAGATACTCATCCTGTTCCGCCTAGATAGGGATATGCATGGATAATATATATGCAATCACATATGCACAAAAGAACATGGAATCGTAGTGATTCATGACGTAGTTCTTTATACACATTAAACTGCCGTATTTATTTGAAACATAGCTGCTGTTTGCATAAATGGGGTTTAGAAACAGCAAAAAGTTGAAAGCGAACACAGGAAACAAAGATCATCAAAATCTACCCTGATTATTTCAGATGCAGGATAGATTTTTGTGAAGCTGAAAGACAATTTCATCAGTCATGGTTTGTTTTTAACTGCTGGAAAAAAAAAAAGGAGAGAGAGAGAACACGATCATGCTTCATGGATTCATTGTGTAGTAGTAGACGGTACCTATCATTCTGACTTCCAAATTATACAAATAAGCATGTGTCATGGAATTATTGAGTAAAGTGGAGAAAGAATGATGCTTCGAAGCCATAAGATATAAATCCAATTTAGTTTTAGGTTGGACAACGAAGTACTGTTTACTTTCAACAACTTCTTCCGGTCTTCCATGATTTTCTACAAAAGTTCAGTGTGAAAAAGAAAAGGAATAAGTTACCTGATCATAGTCAATATAGCCAGTGCTCTCATTCAATCTGTATGGCATTGTCTCAAAAAATATTGACACTGCAGATATTTTTTTGGTGTCTGTCTGCAGAATAGGAAAAGAAACAATTTCCGTGGTGAGTTTTGAATTCATAACTATTTGGTTATTAAAGTTTTAATACCATGTCAAAGAATATTTCAACCCAATAACTTAAGCTGTTAGATGAGATTCTAAGATATGATTTATATTATTCTCCAATACACTCTCTCAAGTAAAAACCCTTTCGATACTTATAAGAGTATCTAAATTATAAAAGTTTCAATATATCATCTGAGAAGTATACATTCTTAAATACAAATCTTACAATAAATTAGCAGGGGAGCATTTGAATAAGGAAAGTGAATAAAGAAGAAAACATGAAGCACCTGATAGCCATGAGAAAGATGGCCTCCGTGAGGAAGATCAAGTGCCATGATTCTTTCATGAGGTTTTAACAATGCAGTGTAGACTTGAAAATTAGATGGAGATCCAGATAAAGATTGCACGTTGACTGCAGCCAGCACAAGAGGGAATAGAATTAGAGAAAAGCTCGATCATATGACAAACAAGCAGAAAGGAAGGTGAAAGCAGAGAGAATTAATTATGCAAAAATCAAGCTCAACTCAATTACCAGCAATCTCTTGTAAGAATTAATAGTTGAAAAGAAAACAGAAGAATGCATCATCTGAAGTTTCTATTGGCATAGATAAAGTAGATGAATGTACCTCCCCATTTAGCAGGATCCAGGCGAAATGCTTCCAGAGCACGCTTCTGACATAATGATTCTGCCATGTCAATAAACCTGGAAAAGAAAGGAAACAGAGCATTAAAAAACAATGAGACGATCGTGAGCAGAGCAGGCAGTTAATCCTCCTGCAGCAGAAACAGGAGAATGAAAAGATGTAGGGGTGAAAGTAGTTTGAGTTTGACGTACTCGTTTCCACCGTAGTATCTTGCACCTGGATATCCTTCACTGTACTTGTTGGTCATGACAGAACCCACGGCTTGCATCACTGATACGGAGGTGAAGTTCTCTGAGGGTATAAGCTCAAGCCCCTTTTTCACACAATTGGATACGTATATATAATCACAATTAAAATAAACAGTGATTAATTTGATTTAAGATAAATCTTAAATTAGCAGTAATTTAATAGAGTCGGAAGGAAAGTAAATATATTATTGAGTTGAACTTAATTATTATATAGCAAGGTAGGGAGGTACCTTCCATTGCCTAGCTTTCTCGAGCTCAATAATATCAGCAATTTGTGGGTCAACAACCTCTAAGGGTGCATTTAGCTGCTTTGGCCACTGTTAAATGCACAATTAAATAGGAGCAGCTTAACTCGTCATCAAAGGATATGGAAAAAATATAAAGTTTGTATATATATTAGTAATATCTTACGTACAGTGACACCAGGTTTCTCCTTCTCGTATACAGCTTCATCCGGCAAGGAAGACTGCAAAACAGAAAACCAGCATTTCAGTATTTTCTCGAGCTTTCGCGGCCTGATTAATTTCCAGGAAAGAAGAAGAAGAAGAAGAAGAAGGAAAACTACATGGATTTACATGTAAAAATGAACTTTATTTATGTAGAGAAAAGAGAAAGGAGTAAGTTTAAAAAAAGATTCATAGAGAGAGAGAGAGAG
This sequence comes from Populus trichocarpa, assembly GCF_000002775.5. Lineage (NCBI taxonomy): Eukaryota > Viridiplantae > Streptophyta > Magnoliopsida > Malpighiales > Salicaceae > Populus > Populus trichocarpa. The sequence goes on along the minus strand of NC_037292.2, from coordinate 90,833 downwards.
AGAGAGAGAGAGAGAGAGAGAAGGAGATCACCATATAATAGAGGGAGGTGGCTTTGAAGAGAGCGGGGCGAAGGGGCTTGTCAAAGGAAGAGGGGAGCCTGCGAAGGGCCATGGCTATTGCCATTGCCATTTCTGGTTCTTGATTAATGAATGCAAAGCTAGCTAGGAGTAGTATTTTCTTTTCTTTTGAATTTTGATTGTCTTCTGTCGCCTCTCCTCTCCTCTCCTCTCCTCTTGGTGGCTTCTTCAGTTATCACTTTATCCCTTCATCTTCACTTTGTTCACTTGGTGTGTGTCTCAAATCTCAACACCTTTCTGTGCCATTCGCTCCCTTCTCATGGACCCCACTGGCACTCACCTTCCTACCCTGTTTTATTTATTTATTTATTTATGCAATATCATCCACAACAATAAATAAAATAAATCCTCACAAAACTAATATCTCATCAAATACTTGAAATTAAATGATTAAATTATTAGAGAAACAGATGGAGCAGCATGAAGTAAAAAAAGAAAAAAAGTATTCCCCCAGTGCAAGTACCTAGTCGTCTTGCAACAGAACATCATGGATTGCTTTCGGTTTATGACTTGTATTTTTATTTTAACTAGAGCAATATAATTAATATTTCCTTCCTTTTCCATTTCAAGTGTCATGCTAAGAAACTCTAAAGTGATGGAATTCCCAGTGGCTCTTGTTCCCTCTCCTTTCCCTTCCACTCAAAACGTTGCTCTTATCCACTAGAAAAAAAAAAAAAAAAAAAAAAAAAAAAAAAAACAGGGAAATTAATTGTTCGTAGTCATAACTGTCATTGTAAGGTTCCTCCCATCTCCGCAAGACTCCGTCAGGTTACGTCGTTTTCTCAATGAATGGTAAGAAAGAAAAGAGAAGAGGCTACATGTAAATTTGCAATTTCTGCTCTGACTGAAGAACTTGGTTCTAGCTGCCATATATAAAATTGATGGTTGAGGTTTTACATCTGGTTCTTCTTAATTTCCATGTACGTGCCATCATTTCCTTCTCAGCTTTTCTTTGGAAAAGAAAAATACAAGCCATTTTGGGAATAATTATCTATGAAAGATAATAAGAGGTGACAAGCAAATTAGATTACAAATCTGACCTCAAGGTTTCGACCAATCATTTACGAAAAAACAAATCACAAAATTATTATTGATTTCTGGGCTTAACGCACAAGAACTAGATTAAACGAGGTAATATTGATCTAATAAGATCAATAGAATATAACCCCATCTGCTAAAAGGATTTTTTGTCAAGCCAGACAGCTGCAACATTAGCCTCTCTGAAAGTATATTGGACTTTAACTTCCCATTCCCTTACCAGGATTTCTTTGGCTCTAACCACCGGTGCATAGTTGGCATCTACCTTGACATTGTGTCTTGTAATCAGGTTGACAGTCACCATCGAATCTGACTCAAATATTAACCGTCGCAACCCAAGGAACCAAACAAGTTCCAATCCAGTAATCGCAGCCCACAACTCCGCCATGACCGAAGTGCACACCCCGTGTTAATGTTAATTGCGAATCCCTTAATCCAACAGCCCATGCTATCCCAAATGAGACCCCCAGCTCCTGCAGCTCCAGGATTACCTCTGCTACATCCATCAACATTCCAGTGGGGGATGTAACCATCCCGCAATGTTAACCCTTTTATTCCGAACACTAGCCTGATCTGTCACTGAGTAAGCACGCCTGATGTCAGCTAGCATGTACCTGATTGCATTGAGAGTGTCAGCCCCCTGTTCCTCCACTTGTCCAAACGCCTTCTGATTGCGTGCTTTCCACACCATCCAAATTGTAACACCAAGAATTGTAGCCCGCTGACTTCCATCTCGCATGACAGCCGTATTAGCTAAATTGTGTAATGTTGGCGTTGAAAAAAGTACTGTGATGTTGAGGTTCCACCAGCCTTCTCCAAATGTTTCGAGCTGCTGGACAGTCCCTAACCACGTGTAAAATTGTTTCGATTGAAGACTGGCAAGATGGGCAACACGGGTTATATGTTAAATGCCTCTTCATTCCCATCTCGTTCGTCATTGCTCTATTATGATCAACAATCCAAAGGAAGCTCTTGATCCTCTCAGGTCCTCTCCATCCCCAAATAAATTTCTAAGTTGGATCTTTGCGGCGCGGGTTACTAGAGGGCTGTTCTTGCATCTGATATGCCGACTTCACTGTAAACTTACCACTAGCTGAACTGCCCCAAAACCTCGTATCCTCCTTCATATCAGTAGCTGGAGGTTGGTAACTGGCTATTCCCATTACTACTTGCCCATGTAGAAGATGTGCGAAAGCCTCCCAGCACCACTGATTATTAGGTGATACCATATCCATGACAGCTGCATTGATATTGTTAACCGAAGATACCTGAGGAACATACTGAATAAGAGGACCGAAGTTCTCCAGCCACTTATCACTCCAAAGCTTTACATTCCTGCCATTACGAACCGACCAAGCCGTTCCTGTAATTACATCTGGCAAAACCTTACAAATGGCTTTCCACAAAGGAGAATCCCTACCTTTAGCATGGACTTGGTCCGTGCCCTCTTGAGTTCTAATATACTTCCTCCTCAAGACACTAGCCCATAAGCTATCGGAGTCATGTAAAATACCCCATCCAAGCTTCATCACAAAGGCTTTATTCATAGACTGCATGTTCCTCGTCCCGATGCCTCCATCCAATTTCGGTTGGCAAAGAGTACTCCATTTGATCAAGTGGATTGCCTTTTTCTCTGTACTATCCGCCCAAATAAATCTTCTGAAAATCCTCTCTATTTCGTTGCAAATAGATTCCGGTAGCAGAGCAGATTGCATCGGGTAAAGTGGCACCGTAGCAAGCACCGATTTACATAATGTAATTCTACCCGCTAGCGATAGAATCTTGGCTTTCCAATTAGCTAACCTCTGCGGCATCTTCTCAATGATATAACTATAAGTATATTTTAGTTTTGTTGATGCTGACCTTCTGACCAGAAGCCTCACAAAACGAATTCAGACAATCCATTACTCTCCTTATCTGTTGTTCACTAGCCTCAGTGAAAAGAAGCTTATCGTCTGCAAAGAACAAATGAGAGATTGATGGTCCCTTTCTGCCTCCTCTGAATGGTTGCCAAGTACCTGCCTAAACTTCCTTGAGGATACTCTAAGATAACCTCTCCAGACATAAAACAAACAAGTATGGTGATAGAAGGTCTCCTTGCCTGATTCCCCTCGCAGGAACAAACTGATCAGAAGCTTGCCCATTCTACAAAACACTCAAAGAAGCTGTCTCCACACAATTCATAATTAATTAGCTCTGTCATGCAACTTGGAAAGCCTGCCAGGATAAGAGTTTCTCGAATAAAGTCCCATCTGAGACGGCCATATATACGCTTTCTCTAAGTCCACTTTGATGGTCATGATACCTTTTCTGCCCATCCTGTTCCTCATCGAATGAACTACCTCTTGAGTCACTAAAATATTCCAGTTTAGGCACCTTTGGTAGCAGTACCAAATAAGAATGGTTAACTGCTGGAATATCCCTGCTGTTTGTGAACATCTCTTTTATGAATTTACTAACATCATCCCCCACCACTAACCAGTGTTTTTTTTATAAAAGTGAGCTTGAAAGCCATCTGGACCCGGGGCTTTTAAGGGCTTCATGTCAAATACCGTCCTTTTCACCTTCTCGTCTGTAACTGGCTTCATCAACTTGTGTCTATCCCATTCGTCAAGCACTGGAAAATTCAAAAGAGATTGTGGACTATTATTAGCTGAACTCTCCTCCCTTGTGAACAGCTTCCGGTAGTACTCAATCGCCATCTGTTTCAATTTATCTTCCTCCCACACCCAGTTATTATTTGCATCTTTTAGACAATGAATCTTGTTCTTCTGTCTTCGAATTAGAGTTTTGGCGTGGAAATAAGAAGTATTCCTGTCGCCATGCGCTATCCATTGACACCAGGACTTCTGGCACCATAATACTTTTTCCTGACTCAGAATAAGATTATAATCCTTTAACAGGAATACTTCTTATTTCCACGCCAAAACTTCATACACAATAGTACAAAACCATACCCTTCCGCCTCCATCATCAATTTGAGTGTGCGTGAGGTGTCTAGGGGACTTTATAATTTTCAAGCTTACCCTCGAATCATTCCAAAGAATCCAAATGCCACCTGATCGCCCACATATCGTTGGATCAGTTAAAGCCAAGATATTAAATCTGCGTACTCTTTTAAGGTCATTTATGGAGCAAAATCGGCTGCTCCCTACCCCCTACAATTCCAAAAACAAATATTCATAATTAACATAAATATAGGATAGAAACGAAACAGCCCGTTCCACTTCATGATAAAGTTACGGTTTCCTTGGAAACAGCATCTCCTTCTACCATATCTGTATCCTCCCAATGAATGTCATCCATTGATTCTGTTGAAATATTAACCTAATCACCATGGACCTTCTTTACTATTACCACATTTCTACCTTGTTCGTCTGGAGGTCTCGGAGCTTGAAATTGACTGGAGCTCAAACTGCAGATGATTAGGGCTAAACGTCTCCTTGCTAATGATAGTTCCAGTATTTATTTTATTGATTTGGGCTTGATGTTAGGCCTGACTAATGAGCGAAAGTAACTCTTCTTTCTTGTTTGCAACAGCATTCCCATTAGAGTCCCCTTTAATGTTCTTTTGGGCTAGTGGCCCGTGGCCCAAGGTCCCTCTATTAGCCTGTTTGCTGCCATGACCTGACTTATAATGCCAATAGCCTCCTTGTCAACCTTTGAATCGTGACTTACTTCCCTGAATTCACGTCAACTCCCTGGTACTTATTATTCGCTTTCTCAGCCATGATAATTTCCACATTGTCTTCTCGTAAGAAATTAAAACGAGATCCCTTTGCCCCATTTATCTCCTTATTTCCCTCCATCAAATCCGATTCTGATCTCGCTTTCTGAGGAAATCTCCTCAGATTTCTCGGCCTGCTAATCTCCCTAGAATCCGATATTTTGCTGATTTTTCTCCCTGCCTTTTTCGCCACCATCCACTGTCCATACGCTTCCACCACTTCCGATCTGATCACCGGAGCTGCTTCTTGGCCACCACTATTTTGGTTCTCCTTCAACCCCCCATTATTAACTTCCTCCTCCTCCTTATCTCTACCCTGATGTGTTGTCGTGTCGGATACATGGGGACAACTTTCTTTCTTGTGGCCAGAGTACCATCCACAATGGAAACAGATCAAATGCAGTCCCTCGTACATGATACGACGAATCCGCCTTCGCAGCTTGAATTTTGCTAAAAGTTGTTTTGTTAGGTCCACCTCCACGCATGAACGGGCATAATTCCCACGAGTACCAATTGAAGTTGTCCTATCGATCTTCAAAGTTCGACCGATGTGGTTACCATCTTCCATAATACCGAGCTGTCATAATAGTACTCCATAGCTAAGTCAGGCTATCTCACCCATACCGCCACCTTCTCTCTATTGTTGCCTCATCAGGCTCAAAATTAGGATGCCAGCGTCTGACGGTGAGACAGTGATCTGCCACCATCCATGGTCCTTCAAACAATGCAAAGTCTCGATCTTCCGCATTCGAAAACTTTTCCAAAAAGAATTCATTTCCTAAATCCACCAAACTAAGGTCACCCTGAATTCTCCAAAGGACATGGAGACGTTTCATTAAGTACGTATTGATAGAAGTTTGACAGAGAACGAGGAAAAGCTCACTTTTCATACACGTTTATTATAGGGATAAAAGAAAATAAGATCCTATCCGGAACAATTTATACATACACTTAGATTTGTATTTGGGTTCCGTTTGTTTGTTGAAAAGTAGTTTTTTTTGAAAAGTGAATTCTGGGAAAGTGAATTATTTTCTGATGTTTGGTAATATAATGAAAAATAAATTGAAAAACATTTTTCAGTTTGGTTATGTTATGGAAAATGAGCTGGAAAATAACTTATTAATGTTTTATTTTTCTCAAGTTTATTAAAATAATGAGGAACAAATCTTACAAATTAAAAAGTTGAATGAGAATGAAATTGAAAAAAAATATAATTTCATAAATTATCTCAAATAAAATAAATAATAATCAAAATAATAGAGATCAAATCTAAAAAATAAAAAAAATGAAAGATGAAGAAATTAAAATAATAATAATTAACATTTCATAAATTATTTCAAATAAAATAAGTAACAATCAAAAGAATAAGGATCAAATTTGATAGAAAAAAATTTCAATAAAAAAATGATAAGGAAAAAACAAATAACAATTATAAAAATGAGGACCAAAGTTAATATAAAAATTAAATTTTAAGAGATGAAATTGAAAAATAAATATTCAAAACAAAATATATATAGCAATCAAAAGTTTGAGGACCAAATTTGATATAATCAGCAAATAATATGACATTTCTAAATTTTTCACAACTTCCGGAAAGTGTTTTCAGCCAAATTTTCCAGGAAAACACTTTCCTGGAAACCAAGCCAAATTTTCCTTTGACTGAAAAGTGTTTTTCGTTGACCAACTTTTCTAATGACAAACAAATACAGGAAAGTTTGGAAAGTGATTTCCCGGAAATCACTTTCCGGGAAACAAACATAGCCTTGAACTATTCAAATTAACTAACAATATGGGAAATTAGCTGTCATTTGATATGCCCTCTTAAGATAGGCCACGAAAAGAAAGGCGTCAATCTTGGTTTTGAGAGTGTGAAACTTGGAGCGGGGCAGCGATTTTGTAAGTGCGTCAGCAAGTTGATCATTATAGGGAACATCAGCCACACGCAGAGAACTAGTCTGGACTTGATCCCGAATAAAGTGAAAGTCTATTACAACATGTGTTCATTCTTGAGTGGAACACTGGATTATAACACAGCTGAGTAGCTCCAATATTGTCGCAATAAATTGTAGGAGCATGGGGTAAATTAATTCCAAGATCTGTCAAGAGAGAACATAGCCATTTTATTTCAGCAGCGGTAGCTGCAACAAATTGATACTCAGCTTCTGTTGAAGAACGTGCAATAGTCTTTTGTTTCTTTGAGTTCTAAGAGATAAGATTACGACCTAAGTACACAATATAGACGCTGGTTGAGGAGTAGTCATCTTTGTCGCCAGCCCAGTCTGCATAAGAGAAGGCATGAAGAGAGATTGAAGAATTACTATGAATGATAATCCCTTCATCTAATGTACTGCATAAATAGCGCAAGATACGCTTGTCAAGAGCTCAGTACTCAATTGATGGTTGATGCATATATTGTGATAACTTATTGACTACGTAAGTGATTTTTGGACGTGTCATGGACAAGTATTGCAGACTTCTCACAATTGTGCGGTATTCTGTAGGATCAGAGAGAGTTGTTCCGGAGTGTAAACTAATAGAAGGACTAGTAGGCAGTGGGGTGGAAACAGGTTTAGCACCTGTCATATTTGTCCGAGCAAGAAGATCCTGAATATACCGGTGTTGAGAGAGTAAAATACCATGACTGTGAGGAACCACTTCAATGCCAAGAAAATATGTGAGAGACCCGAGATCTTTGAGAGAAAATTATTGAGCAAGCCGAGTAATGAACTGATTAACAAGAGCAAGTTGATTATCAGTGAGAATGATATCATCCACATATACTAAAAAGTAAAGACTGGTGGTACCAGTGTTGAGGACAAATAGTGAATTATCCGCATGGGAATTCTGAAACCCATCAGCAATGAGGAATTGGCGCAGCTAATGGTACCATGCCCTTGGTGCCTGTTTAAGGCCATATATGGCTTTACGAAGCTTGCAGACGAATGTTGGATGATCAGAATCAATGAAACCTGGAGGCTGAGACATATAAACATATTTCGATAGATGACCTTGTAAAAAAGCATTATTGACATCGAGTTGGCGAAGAGGCCACCCACGACTGACAACAATGCTAAGGACAAGTTTCACAGTGGCAGGTTTAACGACTGGACTGAATGTTTCATGGTAGTCAACACCAGGTCTTTGATGGAATCCTTTGGCTACTAGTTGAGCTTTAAACCTGTCAATGGAACCATCATAATGTCATTTAATATGAAAAATCCATTTACAACAAATAATGTTAGAGGCAGAAGCTGGTGGAACAAGTTCCCATGTCCTATTAATTATTATGGACTAAGGCATCATACTCTTCGGACATGGCTTTACGCCAATTAGGAATTTTGAGAGATTGGGTTACAGTTGCAGGTTTAGTGATAGAGTTGGGGTTAAGTTGAGTGTGAAGGTTAAGCTTTCTTTGTGGTTTGTGGATGTTGTTTTGAGAGTGGGTAATCATGCGATGAGGTATAGTAGGTTGGAAAGTTTGGTGCATAGATGTGGGGTTGTTTGGTGGTGGGGTTAGTAGAGGCGGAGGGATTGGTTGTAAACCATGTGGAGTGAAAGATGATGAGGACACAGCACACGATGGAAGCTCTTGTGGGCATTTAGTAGATGGGGTATGTTGCACCGGCAGAGTAGGATTAGGAACTGAAACATGAAGTATTGAAGGAACCCAGAAATCAATAGTGGTGGAGTCAGGACGTGGCAACTGATGATCTAGTGACTTGTGAGGGAAGACAGATTCGACAAATTTGACATGACGGGAAATGAATATTTTTGTGGAGGTTGGGTCAAAACACAAGTAAGCATTTTGCGATAATGAATATCCAAGAAAAATACACGGTTTAGAACGAACATCAAGTTTATGAGATGAATATGGTCGAAGCCAAGGATAACAGACACCCGAAAATCTTAAGTTTGGAGTAGTTGAGAGCAGTACCAAAAATTGATTTATACGGTGAGGAAAGACCAAGAGAGTTGGTGGGCATTATGTTAATTAAATATACTGTTGTTGCAAATGCTTGAGACCAAAAGATTAATGGGAGAGAGGCATGTGAAAGTAATGTGAGTCCCGTCTTAACTATATGATGATGTCTTTTTTCAGAATAACCATTGTGTTCAGGTGTATATGGAGGGGTGGTGAGATGAGAGATGTCATTTGTTGCTAGAAGGTTTTGAAGACCGATGTATTCTCCCCCATTATATGAATATAGTGTGATAATCTTTGTTTTGAAATGATTTTCCACAATGGCTTTAAAACGTATAAAGATATCCTTAACCTTAGATTTTTTTTTTGTAATGGATAAAACCAGATATATTTCGTAAAATGATCGAAAAAAATGATGTAATATTTGAATCCATCATGTGAGAGAATGGGAGAAGTCTATACATTAGAAAATATAATTTCAAGAGGTTGTGAGAATTGTAAGGATGAGGTAGAGAAGGGAAGTTTATGACTCTTATTGTAGTAGCAGGCATTACATACTAATTCTTTAAACAGAGGAGATGATATGTTTAAATGAAATTCAGAAAGAACATGATGATGCCAATTGGAGGAAGTGGTTTTGGTACTTGAGAAGGCGATAATTGGAGAGGAGGAGGGCTTGATAGCCGACCACTCATACACACCATCTTTAGTGATGCCCTGCACAAGAGTTGCCCCCGTGTGAAGATCCTTCACCTGAAAACATGTTGGTAAGAACTCAACAGAGACATTATTGGTGACACAAAACTGATAAATGGAGATTAAGTTTGTTTTGATGTCAGGTACACAGAGGACATCATTTAGTTTGAATGTAGAATTATTAGTGAGAAGAGAAGTTAAACCAGTGTGAGTGATGGAGGGTCCCGTTCCATCTTCAATCATGACATCATCAGATCCAGTGTAGGGAGCATGAAGAGATAAATGGTTTAGGTTTGCTGTGACATGATGAGAAGCACCACTGTCAAGCAACCAAGTTGAATTGTTGGAGGCAACATTAGTAGCAAAGTGAGCCCGAGGGTGCCAAGGAGTCGATGAATTACTGGAATGTGGTGTAGATGTCTTGTTGGATGATTGAATAGGAATCATTTGGAATGATGGACATCTCTTGGCTGTGTGGCCTTGAGTGCTGCATATCTGGCAATAGCCCAAGTATGGGCGTGATGATGGACGACCATCACAGGAACATGGATGGGAAGTGAGTGACGGGCACCAACCTGTTTGTCCATGAGAATTGGGATGTCAGTTAGGAATGGTGTTTTGATGTCTCCAGTTTGTGTTGGTTCTATTTGTTGGATTCACAGTCACTGGAAAGTGAGTAGATCTCTTTGTTTTCTCTTGAAAAGAGGCTTCAAACGTTAGCAGTTTCTCATGAAGCTCATCAAATGAGATAGAGTTATCACGAGCTTGAATAACAATGACCAATTCTCTATAATCTTCTCCTAGCTCATCTAGAATCTTTTCAGTAAGAGCTTCCTCATCTATTGGTGCACCAAGTATTGCAAGCTCATCTGCACGGGCTTTAACTGATTGAAGAAAGTCAGTAATATTTAAATTACCTTTGGTGGAATTTTTGAAAAGAGCATTGACTTGTTTAATACGTCCTCATGATGGTTTGTCATAGGTGTTGGCTAAAATGGTCCATACTTCCTGTGATGTTGTGGATCTTGCAACAAATGAAATGATTGTAGGTGAAAGTGAACCAATGAGAGCATTGAGAATAAGCTCATCTTGACGAATCCATATGTTATAGGCAAGATTTGGTATGGTTGAATGGTTTGTCAATATAGTAGTAGGTGGACAGGGTTTGGATCCGTCAATATAGCCAAGAAGATCGTAGCCAATAAAAAGAGTTTGGAACTGAAGTTTCCAAGAGATATAGTTGTTGGTGGTGAGTTTAAGTGGGGTTTGAACAGAAGTGTTTATGGTGATGAGTTGAAATTCATTATTGTAGAGAATGGTTGAATTTGTTGACGTGGTTGGATTGTTTGTTGAATTGGTTTGAGTAGCCATTGTAAACAAAGAAAGAAATAAACTGAAGAATTATTCAATAGATAAAAGGGAGCTCTGATATCATGATAGAAGTTTGACAGAGAAAAAGGAAAAGCTCACTGTTCCATTCACTTTCAAGTGTTATATAATACATGTTTATTATAAAGATAATAAAAGATAAGATCCTATCCTGTACAGTGCTCATAAATATACTTAGATTTGTATTTGAAATATTCAAATTAACTAACAATACGAGAGTAGCTGTCATCTGATACGTATAACCCACCATTCGTCCTATGACTTTGACAATTAGAGTTTGACGCAACGGTTCTCGGATTCGTTTCCTCTCTTCTACGGAAAGTTTGATTATTGGACAGTCATCCTCTTCATCCTTCTATTCTTCTGAAACGAGTCCCTCATACTGGTTCTCTTCAAGAATATGCGATTCCACATAAACTCATTGAATACATTATCGATACTGTTAAATGGAATGAAAACATGCCAAATGCTTATCTGATTAAAATAATTACAATAATTTATCTCAAGTCAAAATTTATTGAAAGAAAATTAATATATTAATTTTATTTGAATAGAGCAAGAGTGTGAAAAAAATTAACGGGATAACAGGCCCAAAGGGAGTAAAAAAGAGAGGAGAGCCGTTTATTTTGCCTTTGGTCTTTATTTTGCTCATGGCTTCCCTTGCCACTGCCACTGCCACTGCTGCTTGTTCTTGTTCTCAATGCCCCGGGATTCCCAAACTACCCTTTCTTTCTAATTTTAGGCGCACGCCTCCTTTTCCTGTCGTTTCCTCTTCACTTGATTGATTTGTTGGTGGAAGACAGTGGCCGATTGTAGTTGGTTTTCTCTGTTTCTTTTTCGCCAATCAAAAAGCCGTTTGCAGTTCTAGAGACTTCTAGTTGCCGGTTAAGTAGAGGGCTTCTCTGTGTGTGTGTTTGTTTGTTAGTTATAGGCTTATAGCCCACCTCCAATGACAATCTGTTTGGTTCTTTATCGAGCAACGCAAACAGATTGGATGGAAGGGAAGGGAAGGGCCACATGTGTTTCACATCACAGAGGGATAGCAAGAAATCAAATGAGACCGCGGCACCCTATGTATCATCTTCTTGCTCATTCCTCATACACTGCTCCTACTACTGGTATATATAATATATTTTTACTCCCTCTAGTAAAAGATAAAGATGCTACTCCATAAAATAAAGAATTAGCAGAAACAGCAGCACTCTTCCTTCCCCTCTACGCAGCTTTTGGTGTTGGCTGCGTTTTTCTGTTCCTCTTTTGCGTCTTCTTATTTCTTCTCGTTGTTTGTGCGCGTTGTCTTCTCTTCCTCCCCATTTCCATTAGATTTGGAGAAACGCACTCTTGTCTCTCTGGGTAATTTCTTTCTGGTAAGAAACCTTGCTCAATTCCCGTTTCCATGACTTTCTTGATCCCCCTCTTATTAGCAGATATCGTTTTAGTTTCTTGAATTCCCTCTCTTTCTTTTAAATTGTTTTTCTTTACTCTTTTCAGTTTGGGTGCTTTCTTTGAATTCTTGCTCTGTTTGAGTGCATCTTTAGTTTAGTTTGGTTTAGGTGTTCTCTTTCTTTCTTGAATTGAACATGCATGCGTCTCTTCTTGTTGTTTACCTTCACGTTCAAGTTTTAGATTGATGCATATTTATGTTCGTTTTTCTTGTTTGTTATAAACGCCTCTAAGAAGATTCAATTCTTTAATTCTTGATCTGCTTTTCATCACAGATCACACGTGGCTTTTGGGAGAATAGAAAAGCTTCTTGGAAAACTCACCCGTTACAATTTCTATAGCTTGCTTGCTCTTCGTTACCTGATGGCTCAGTCTCTTACCTCCCAAAGGGATGTGGAGACAGTTGGCTCAAAAGGAGTCATAAAAAGAAATGAATACGTCAGAATCATAACAAGGGCACTGTACTCACTCAATTATAATATGACTGCAGACCTTTTGCAGGAAGAATCAAGAATACCATTGGACTCCTCAGAGGTTAAATTGCTTCAGAAGCAAGTGTTGGATGGGAACTGGGAAGAAAGTGTGAAAACGTTGTGTACAATCAGTCTTCTGGACAAAGCAACTCGGTCCCTGGCATCATTCTTGATATTGGAGCAGAAGTTCCTCAAATTTCTGAGAATGGATAACAATGTGCTTGATGCCTTAAATGTTCTGAGGAAAGAAATCGTGCCTCTTGGAATCAATTTGAACCGTGTTCATGAGCTTGCTTCCTGGATCATCTCTCCTTCAGGGTATCGAAATACTGATCAGGACACCGAGAGTGCAAAGTCAGAGATTCTGAAGAAACTGCTGAACTTGCTTCCCCCTTCACTCGTGATTCCTCCAACAAGGTTAGAAAGTATTGTTGAGGAGGCTCTTGATCTGCAACGTGGTGCTTGCCTGTTTCACAATGTTTTTGATAGTGATCTCTCTTTGTACCCTGATCATCAGTGCGGAAGAGGTCGGCTTCCTTCTTCAATAAAGCAGGTTAGATGTCTTGTAGGTTGATGGTGCTTTCTTTAACGCCTTTTTTGGTCCTATATCTGTTTTCTTTGGCATTTGACTGGCCAACAATATATTTATTTAGAATCTAATCATCGTTACTGAATATGTTCAAGATACAACGATAGTTTGTTTTAAAGACAGGTTGTGATTTTCATTGTAAGTGATTCATCTGAATTCTTTTTTGGTGCTGCAAACTGTATTTTTTCTTCTTTCTTTTTGTTTAAAGAAAGAGCCACGAGGGTAAAAATTAAACTTTGGACTGTAGTGTGTTGTTGGTAACAATTTCATGTTTCTTTGCCTTGAAATATTACTTATAAAGCTTCCATGGTTTAATTTTTTCCAGTATGTGGAAGAATCTTAGGTTAGGTAATAATTTTTAATGCCCTTGCTTTCATCGTTGTTATTGTTTTCATATTTCAATGTCATACATTTCTTTCTCAGACTAAAATTGCCGTTTTCAGTGTTCACATCATCACTATCGCCAATAAAAACTTTGTGGTGTGCTTATTCTGTGCTGCTTTTGCATTCATTGTTACTGCTTTTCACAACATCTTACCATGAATATACTGCACATTGCTGTGAATTTGCTGCATGAATACTCTAATTTTATGCTAATGGGGCAGATTCTGCAAGTGCACACTGATGAAGTTTGGTTTCTGCAATTTTCACATGACGGAAAGTATTTGGCATCATCATCCAAGGATCAGTCAGCAATCATATGGCAGGTAAGTGTTTCTCTTTATGTTTTTTAAATAAAAGAATATATGCTTGCCTATGTTGAGTGTTTGCATAGCACATGGACATTTAAGGTAAGCATGCCTTTGAAGGTGATCTAATGCTTATCTCCTGCCACATGGTTCATCATCACCATCATCTTCTTCTCCGATCATTTCTTTTATTTTTTATTTTTAAATACCACTGCCCTTACTGGAGTTTTAATTTAAATTTAACTTTAATCTTCCCACTTTGAATAAGAGATTAAATTAACCAATCTGATTCAGGTTATGGATGGAGGTAAAGCGTCATGGAAGCATACACTCATAGGTCACCAGAAACCAGTTTTGACAGTTTCATGGAGCCCTGATGATAACCAGCTACTTACCTGTGGCGAAGATGAGGTTATCAGACGATGGGATGCCAATTTGGGACAATGCCTCCATGTTTACGAAAAAATTGGTGTCGGTTTCATTTCCTGTGCATGGTCCCCTGACGGTAGGGTTATACTTGCCGGTATGACTAACAAGAGCTTTAGCCTGTGGGATGTCAATGGAGCGGAGCTGGACTGTTGGGAAGAGAATACACTCAGGATATCTGAGATGGCCATAACTGATGCGAGGGATATGATAGTAAGCATATGCAGAGGTGATACAATAGTATTCCTTGACTGGGAAGAGAAAAGATGTCGGAAACTGATTCAGGAAGAGGAAGTGATTACTTCGTTCTCGTTGTCAAAAGACAACAAATTCCTTCTAGTTAATCTTACAAACCAAGAAATCCATCTGTGGAGCTTAGAGGGTTATCCCCAGGTTGTGGCCAGGTATAAGGGTCACACACGCTCACGGTTTATCATCAGATCTTGTTTTGGTGGATGTGAAGAAGCATTTATCGCAAGTGGCAGTGAGGATGCTCAGGTACTGTTATTTTCAAGAAGTCGGAGTTAAATCACAAGAATGAAGGATCTTTGCCATAACAAATAATGCAATCGAAGAATAGATAGCTAGCATGATCATGTACTGTTTCCCAGATTATCTATATCTGCTCATTATTGTAAGAAGATGATCATGCGTGATAATATCATATTGCAGGTGTATGTATGGCACAGAGGGTCAGGGAAACTAATTCAGGCACTGGATGGGCATTCTGGAGCTGTGAACTGTGTGAGCTGGAACCCGGTAAATATTTACATGCTGGCCTCAGCTAGCGATGATGGAGCAATTCGAATATGGGGTCCAGATCCCAGGATGGACCAATATGGTCTGGGTTTTAAATCATGCACATGAAGGCGAAGCAAAGCTGCAGGGAGATGAGAGCGATGGCACAAAGTCATTGACGAGCAGAATGGGAAACTGAAACAATTCAAGTCCTGACAGTTAAATGTTGTTTCAAGCTGATTGCTTCCTGGTAAAGTACTACCCTTGTTTGTAGGAGCAACATACGTACTGTATATAGAAATAGCAGCCAGCCATTCAACAATATACGCTTTCATACACACATGCATTGTAATTTTGTTCGTCTATCATGGAATTTTGATGCTCCTTTTGAGATTATGCTGTCTGAACTGTTCAAGTGGTCTCCCTCCACCGTTTAACATGTCAGAAACATCATCTCTTTGTGCCACTACAGGAAACTTGCTTCTTAACATCATCATCTTTGTGTTGTATTAAAATACCTTTTCTTTATTGGCAGCAATACATTGCTTTTTAAAACGTTTTTTAAATTCTTTTAAAAATATTTTTAAACACTTATCAGTCAGATACACCACAGTGGCAAAGAAATGCGTTCTCTGGCCAGTATGTTTTTCTAAATGAAACCAAAAATAAATAAATAACAAAAAACATGTTTTATATATATATATATATATATATTTTTTAAAAAAAAAAAATTCGTGTTTTTAATGGAACTCTAATAAAAAAAAAAAGATTAATTTTTTTTTTAAATATCAATCGTCTCATTTTTATTTTCTTAGAGATCCTTGTATAAAATAAAAACTTCAAATCAATTACTGTAAAAAAATAATAATTTGATATTTATGAGGACGTATTAGAATCCTTAACCGGATCGACATATATAAATCATAAAAAGGCAAAGGAATGGAAAAAATTTCAACAAATGTATTATTTGAGAGAGAGAGAGAAAGAGAATCAGTTAGCTGAGGCCGTCAATAATGAGCAGCTCCTCCAAGTCCAGAAACTTCCGGCGGCGAGGCGACGTTGACGATGAAAAGACCGACGCCAACACCAATAACACTGACACCAACGCCAAAGCCACCCCCTCCACCACCCGGAAGCCACCACCACCCCAATCTACAAAGCCAAAACCAAAGAAGCTCCTAAGTTTTGCCGAAGATGAAGAAGATGAACAAGCTGTCACCCGTATTCCCTCCTCCAAATCCAAACCAAAACCTAAACCTAAACCAACCTCCTCTTCCTCTCACAAATTGACCGTATCCCAAGATAGACTTCCTCCAACAACCTCCTACTTAACGACAGCATCCAATGTCCAACCTCAAGCAGGTACTTACACTAAGGAAGCCCTTCTTGAGCTCCAGAGAAACACCCGCACCCTCGCTAAATCCACAAAGACCACCACCCCTGCCTCCGCGTCTGAACCTAAAATTATCCTCAAAGGTCTCCTTAAACCCTCCTTTAGCCCTAGCCCTAACCCTAACCCTAATTATTCTTCTAATCATCAACAACAAGACGATGCCGACGACCAGTCGGAAGATGAGAACGAGGATAAAGATAACGGTGCCGACGACGCACAGAATCGATTGGCTTCTATGGGATTGGGGAAATCCACTTCTGATGATTATTCCTGCTTTCCCGACGAGGATACTATTAAGAAGATTAGGGCCAAGAGAGAGCGGTTGAGGCAATCAAGGGCCGCCGCTCCTGATTATATATCATTGGATTCTGGGAGTAATCATCAAGGCGGATTCAGTGACGAGGAGCCTGAGTTTAGGACTAGGATTGCCATGATTGGCACCATGACCAAGGACACTGCTACTCATGGAGGAGTTTTTGATGCAGCTGCTGATGACGATGAAGATGACGATGATGATCGCTCCATCAAGGCAAAAGCATTGGCAATGATGGGTACTCATCATCATCATGCTGTTGTGGATGATGGGAATGTTGCTGCTGCTGCTTCTGTTGTTCATGATGAGGAGGATGAGGAGGACAGGATTTGGGAGGAAGAACAATTTAGGAAGGGATTAGGAAAGAGGATGGATGATGCTTCTGCTCCTATTGCTAATAGGGCTCTTGCCAGCACTGCTGGTGCTGCTGCTTCTAGTACTATTCCTATGCAACCTCAGCAGAGGCCGACGCCAGGCTATGGTTCAATTCCAAGCATTGGAGGGGCATTTGGATCTTCTCAAGGATTGGATGTCTTGTCTATTCCACAACAAGCTGATATTGCTAAGAAAGCTTTGCAAGACAACCTCAGGAGGCTTAAGGTAATGTGATTTCCAACTTCATAATGTGTTAGCTAATTTTACAATTTGCCAAACTTAATGGCAGAATAGAATCATTTGTAATTTTAACCATACAAAAGTTAACGCTAAGGTTCTTGATAATGAAATTCAGGGTCCTAGAATTGCATATCATAGTAATATTGCCACGTAATATTTCTGTCAATTGATCACTATTGTGATCAGAAGTGGCTGAATTGGAGATTTTGTGTTAATATAAACACAGATTGCAATGGCTGGTTGGATCGAAGAGAAGCCACACCACACTAGTTACTCAAGTGTCATTATAGTCTTACTCTGTAGCTCACCTTGGCTATCACTCAATATTCTTGAATTCCAACTTCACTACAGAGGCATTGCTTAAATTCATATTCATACTTGTTTATAGGATTAATATAGATGATATTCACCTGGATTAATATATGTATAACTAAGTCATTACTTTTTCTATAGGAATCTCATGGTAGAACGATTTCATTGCTGTCAAAGACTGATGAGAATTTATCTGCCTCGCTAATGAATGTTACTGCTCTTGAAAAGTCTATATCTGCTGCTGGTGAGAAGTTCATCTTTATGCAAAAGCTTCGTGACTTTGTTTCTGTTATATGTGAATTTTTGCAGGTACGAGTTTTATTTAATTTTCTGTCCTGCATGTGTATTTGTTTGCCAGTAAAAAAGAAAGAAAGAAAGAAGGAAAGAATTAGTCCTGCATAACAGTTCAATTTTTCTTGGTTCTTTGAGCATACCGAAAATTGGTTTATGGTACCTTGTCTTGTAATCCATTTTAAAGTAGTGGAGGCATATTTTAATTTACTTTATTTTTCAATAATATATTATAGCAATCAGAATAAAAAATGCCTTGTCACATATACATTAATGCTGATATTTTGTGCATGTCATTTTTGCACTTACAATTTCTAATCAATTGAACCATTGCAAGTTTATAGGCATAGTGCTTTTTGCAGACCTTTTCTGTTGCATACTTTTCTTGGAATCAATTTACATTACATTTTGAAAAACCTGTTCCAATTTTCTTGGTTCTTTGAGCATACCAAAAATTGGTTTATGGCACTTTGTCTTGTAATCCATTTTAAAGTAGTGGAGGCATATTTTAATTTACTTTATTTTTCAATAATATATTATAGCAATCAGAATAAAAAATGCCATGTCACATATACATTAATGCTGATATTTTGTGCATATGTCATTTTTGCACTTACAATTTCTAATCAATTGAACCATTGCAAGTTTATAGGCGTAGTGCTTTTTGCAGACCTTTCCTGTTGCATGTTTTTCTTGGAATCAATTTACATTACATTTTGAAAAACTTGTTCTATGCTGTCTAGGTTAGCGCACAGGTTTTATCTCATTTTCATCTGTAAGACCTTAGTAATTACACCATCTTTTCCATTCAACAAAACCAGGTAAAAGCATGTAGAGCCAGGTCGTTGGAACTTGGGAGTTACATTTACAGTGCACTTCTTCCACTAAATTAAGTGAACCAGAACTTCAGTTAACATCTAAACCTGCATGTTAATTATTAGTGCCAATATCAAACGCAAGCTTTAGATTCTTCCTACATCGTTAACATTAGAAACTGCATAAGTTGATGATATTGATTTTTAGGTTCCCGCAAGCAGGAAATTTCTGGTTGATGTAATTTTGTTCTCCTTGCAGCATAAAGCTACTTTAATTGAGGAACTTGAAGAGAGGATGCAGAAGCTTCATGAAGAACAGGCATCACTTATCTTAGAAAGAAGAACTGCTGATAATGAGGATGAAATGATGGAGGTAGAAGCAGCAGTGAAAGCAGCGATGTCAGTTTTCAGTGCAAGAGGTAATTCTGCAGCAACAATTGATGCTGCCAAAAGTGCTGCAGCAGCTGCATTAGTTGCCTTGAAAGATCAAGCAAATCTGCCAGTGAAGTTAGATGAATTTGGCAGAGATATCAACTTGCAGAAACGGATGGATATGGAGAAAAGGGCTAAGGCTCGTCAACGCAGGAAAGCTCGTTTTGATTCGAAGAGATTGTCATACATGGAGGTGGATAGTTCTGACCAGAAAATCGAGGGAGAATTGAGCACGGATGAGAGTGACAGTGACAGTGAAAAAAATGCTGCTTACCAGTCAACCCGTGATTTGTTGCTCCGGACTGCGGAGGAGATCTTCAGTGATGCTTCTGAAGAATATTCCCAACTTTCAGTGGTCAAAGAAAGATTTGAAACATGGAAGAAAGAATATTTTGCAAGCTATAGAGATGCTTACATGTCACTCAGTGCACCTGCTATTTTTTCTCCTTATGTGAGACTAGAACTCCTAAAATGGGACCCGCTTCATGAGGATTCAGATTTTTTTGATATGAAATGGTATACTTCTAGTGTTGCTAATAATTCCATTCAAATACTGACTTTTTACAACCTTATATGTAGGTTTTTCTTTTTTTTTCTTGATTCTCAGAGTTGTAAATTCATTCTATTTGCATAGAATTCTGCTCCCAATAATTTGACAATGCCACACACATACTTTAGATTCATCTTTTTTGTTTTCAATTAGCACTAACTGTTCTTTATTTCCTCCTATTCAGGCACTCTCTACTATTTAATTATGGTCTGCCAGAAGACGGAAGTGATCTCAATCCAGATGATGTTGATGCTAACCTTGTACCTGGACTAGTGGAGAAGATTGCAATTCCTATTTTGTATCATGAGATTGCCCATTGTTGGGACATGCTTAGCACTCAAGAGACGAAAAATGCCATTTCTGCCACAAGCTTGGTAATAAATTATGTTCCGGCTACTAGTGAGGCTCTATCAGAGCTACTAGCTGCAATCCGCACCCGTCTAGCTGATGCAGTTGCTAGTACAGTGGTACACAACTTTAACTTGGAAGTCATTTTCGAACACTGCCGACTTGCACACACAGACACACTCCCTATTACTCTTATCGCACTTCTGTTGCTCATTTTCTGTATCACAGGTCCCAACATGGAGCCTGCTTGTGCTGAAGGCTGTGCCGAGTGCTGCACAAGTTGCAGCGTACCGGTTTGGAATGTCTGTTCGTTTGATGAGGAATATCTGCTTGTGGAAAGATATCCTGGCATTGCCAGTTCTTGAGAAGCTTGTCCTTGATGAGCTTTTGTGTGGGAAGGTACTGCCTCATGTTCGAAGCATTGCATCAAATGTTCATGATGCAGTCACAAGAACTGAAAGAATTGTTGCTTCTTTATCTAGGGCTTGGGCAGGTCCAAGTGCCACCAGTGATCACAGGTACCCAGAACATTCATAAAACTTATCTTGTATTGAACTTTAACTGGGTGCATTTGCTATTTGTATGAATTTCTTTGACAACATTCATTGATTTGACTGAGTATGTATTATTATGGTATGGTCTGATTGCCTTGCTGCTGTATTTATTAGAATTAATTTAATTAAAATACTGGTTTCTAGTTTCAGACACAGGTTTCAAGAATAGATATTTCCATTTACGAGTTGTTTTAGGGTTTAAGATAAATCGTGATGAACTATACCTTTCTCTATGATGTTTCTTGATATCCTTGACTATGGTGCCTGATGTTTTTTTTTATATTATGGTATGATGATGAATTTTGGGCTTTGGCAATTTGTGAATTAAGAAGTACCTTCATCAGACATGGTCCATCCCATTGCTTGTCATCTTCCCCTTCTTTTGTCATCTTCTCCTTTGTTTTTCCCATCCATTAAAAGATTTTGGCATTGATGATATGGTGTCCTTATTTTTCTTCGGTTTTCTTATCTTTCCTTGTCCTGGCTGTTCAAACAGTTAGTTTGGTGATGGGGCTGTACCATCAGCAAGAACATTTTCTTGCCTTTATCTGTGTTGTGTTGTCAAAGCCCAAGATTCTAGGGGGAACCTTTTGTCTTTGCTTAAAGACTCAAAAGTCTATATTATTAAGTTCAATTTAGTTTATTTGGAAAAGTGGGGGAGTAGAATCTAGCAAAACAAAGATGGTATATGGGAAATATAGGTCCAAGTTGGTCAACTTTTTGAGCCTTACAGCCCCAACAAAGTAGTACACACTATGTTTCAAGTTTTTTTCTTTTTGACGTGCTGCTTCTTTTCCCAATTTTTCCCGACCCTCTTGTTTTATGTTTTTGTAGATTCAGTGTCTAACATTTACCTGTTTATGAATCAGCAGCCACAAGTTGCAGCCACTGGTGGATTTCATTTTATCAATAGGAATGACACTGGAGAAAAGACATGTATCAGGTGTCACCGAGACTGAGACTAGTGGACTTGCTCGTCGATTGAAGAAGATGCTCGTTGAGCTGAATGATTATGACAATGCTCGGGACATGGCTAGAACCTTCCATCTGAAGGAGGCGTTGTGAATCAGGTGCAATTGGTGACCAAGACTTGCAAAGGTGATCCATATTTGGAAGTTGCTAAGACCTCGTACATACTGGACCTTCCATTGGAGGAGACATGGATCAAACAGGTCAGTCAGGATCATAATTTGAATTAGGTAACTAGAAGAAGATGCTGTGACTTGGCTTGTGCTTTGTATTTAGAGGAACTGGGAACTTCTAGGGAATTATGCGGATCTCTAATGGCAGGAAGAGACAGTGAGCTCTGGCATTTTAACTGCTTTTGAAGTGGTTTGCTGTCAAATGCTTTTCTAACTGGAAACTCTCGTTGGGTTGTTCTGGAAAATGTTGCAAGTTTTTGCGACCATTACGTGATTTCTGCTGGAAGAAAGTGTTCTCGATTCAAATCACAAATTTAAGCATGATTTACTGTTAATGTCTCATGAATTCTACGAGTCCTAAATGTCGATGCTTACAGTTAAAATCGAAGACTTCATAATTTTGGGTTATTTCATACATGAACGTAGAGTAAGGTGATGTTTCACAGATTGGAATGCAAGGTGTTTAAGAAATCAATCATCAGAAAGCATCCTGTCAACTTGCACTTTTCAGATGTGACTGGGGAATAGGTAGCGATTCTTCTTTTGGCTCTCCAGGCCTGGAAATGCTCGACATAATAGAGGCTTAGAGCTGCCCCGTTTTACTCGCACTTTTTTTTATTATAGCAAGAGCTAGTCATTACAGGTACATGGAGGGCTGCTTGTTATTTCATATGCTAGCCACCGTCAGCATTGCCGAATCAAAGAGGTAAAAATGTTAAAAAAAAAAAAAAGTACCCTATAAGACTGCGCCGACAGATCAAGAAAACAATCAAACCCTCGAATACTGTTCACAAAAAGATACTGCTGCCTCTCTCCAGCCAAGCCCCCCATGGCATTTTGCATATCCGCTCTCTTTTCATTGTCCACTTTCTAATAATAGAGGCATCTCCAATGCGCAATGCCAGGTTTGCAAGGTAACACACTGTTGCTGATTTTATAGCAGCTTCAAAAGCCACCTCAGCAGATTCTGCATCCCTGGCCTTGGCTGATGCTTCTGCAAGGAGGGAATCAATCCCTTGCATGACAGACTATGCCTTGCCGGGATGGTCTCATCACCACAGGAGCAATCGAATGAATCAGTACCCAGTAGTACACTGCAGTACAGAACAACCATAGATACGATAGAACAGCTGCTTGTCAATGGGCTGACTGCCGTCAGCCTTGTTAGTGTGTAAGCAAGGCTCTCCAATGGGATCGTAGGCAGTGGAGTTGATGCTTTACCTTATCATCTACTTGAAGATAATTTCAGCGAATGATCTTAAGTAGCATCGTTTTGCCTTTTCTCCTTGCGCATAATTTGATGGTCTTTGTATTAACGAAATACATTTTATGCCTTGCTCGATTATCTCTCTACCTGGTGAAGTCATTTAGTATGGTGAGGTGATCAAAAGACTAGGGTTATCTTTTTTGAATTTTTCCGGAAGAGTGTTATCGCTTGTTCCAATTATAATTTTGGGCATGAACAACTCAATAATAAGCTAGGCGCTTGTCTTTATAAGCAGATGGAAGGGCTCTGCGCCTTATTTTATGAGCTCTTGGGATATCATTTCTGAATTCTGCTGGAAGGAGTGTTATCGCTTGCGCCAACTATAATTTTGAGCATGAACTCCTCAATAACAAGTTAGGCTGGAAGGGCTCTATGCCTTATTTTATGAGCTATTGGAATATCATTTCTGAATTCTTCTGGCTTGCTCCAATCATAATTTTGAGCATGAACAACTCTATAAAAAGCTAAACGCTTTTTTTTTATAAGCAAATGGAAAGGTTCCGCGCCTTATTTTATGAGCTCACCACCCGATCAAAACGAAGATAAAAAAGAGTACATATAACATGACTCGGGAAAGATAAAAAGGAAAATGATCCGGTCCTCAAATAATTGTTCACACGGAATTATAGGCATAAGAAGATACTATCCGATAGCAATAAACTTCCATCTTGCTGCCCTCTCTGACCATGTCCACCTCATTTCACTAAACATATTTTTATAACAGAGGCAGCTCCAATGCGATGAAGTGCAACAACTGCATCACCAGGCTTGCACAATCCTCTCTTCGTTGCTGATTTTAGAGCAGCTTCCAAAATCACCTCGGTAGATTCTGCATCTGTGGCCTTGGCAGATCCTTCTGCCAAAAGGGGAATCAAGCCCCTGTATATCAGACTATGCCTTGCAGGGGTCTCATCACTGCAGGTCCAGTCAAATGAGTCAGTTGTCAGTACAGGAACAACCACGGAAAGGATTGGAACAGCTGGCCTGTACTTGGCAACCAATTTGGCTGTGGTCCCGCCCCGTGTTAACACCACAATGAGCTTTGCTCTGGCTTTGTTGGCGGTACGCACAGCCGAGGATGCAAGGCTCTCCAATGGGCTCATAGGAAGTGGAGTTGATCTTATCATCTCCTTGAAGATGGCAGCATAGTCAAGGGAAGATTCTGCTTCGATACAAATCCGGCGCATGGTCTTGACTGCAAGCTCTGGATAGGCCCCAGCTGCGCTCTCGCCACTGAGCATAACACAATCAGTACCATCAAGGACAGCGTTGGCAACATCAGTTGCCTCAGCGCGGGTTGGCCGAGGAGACTTGATCATGGACTCAAGCATCTGAGTAGCAGTAACAACAGGCTTTCCCACAATATTGCACTTGTATATCATCATCTTCTGTGCTAGGAAAATCTTCTCAACTGGAATCTCCATTCCAAGATCACCACGAGCAACCATGAAGGAGTCTGTCTCACGCAAGATCTCATCAAAGTTAACCACTCCCTCCTGGTTCTCCACCTGACAAAACCAAAAGGGTTAGATTATCTATTACTTGTTCCATAGTAAAACAAGCATGATAGAGAAACAAGAAAAGAACTTGCGAAAACAATTATATAAACTAACATCCTCGATATAGACATGCAGTTTCAGGAATATATAAACTCAATTATGCCTCAACACACATGTATGGGCTCTGTCATGTCTTCAAGCTGAATACAAAAAGGGGGCATTCTACCTTTGACATTAACTGAATGTGCTTGGCATGGGGCCCAAGAACCTTACGCACGTTAACAAGATCGGAGCCCTTGCGTACAAAAGAAAGGGCAATCATATCAATGTTGTTGGGAACACCCCATCCCAAGATGTCTTCCTTATCCTTATCAGTCAGCGTGGGAAGATCCACAACAACACCAGGAAGATTAACATTTTTTCTCTCACCAAGCATTGCAGTGTTCTCACAACGGCACCTGACAGTTCCAGCCTTTGGATCACAAGATAAAACAGTGAGGGTGATGGTGCCATCTGCACACAAGATGGTATTTCTAGGCTTGATGTCCACGGGCAGTTTTTTGTAGCTCATGGAGATCATGTCTGTGTCACCCTTGATGCTGTAATCAGTCGTGATGGTGATTTCCTGACCTTCCTTCAGTTGAATTGGGTTTCCATCCTTTAGGAAACCGGTACGAATTTCAGGTCCCTGAGACAAAAAGTTTAAGAGGTAAATACATAAACATGGGACTGTCAGTACAAGGAACAAGAAAGACAGGAAAAATTAGGGAGTGGGAAAGTTGTGTTTTATCAGGAAAACAATGCACTGATTGATTCATTTCTAATAAAGATTTTATGCTTCAATATCTAACAAAAAAAGAAAGAAAAGAGGATGGGGCGATCGATCTCATCATTTCAATAAATAAATGGTGGTTTAAATAAGGAGGAGAACGAGAGATTATAATTAGGAAGAGGAGGAGGAAAGAGCAGACCTTGGTATCGAGCATGACAGCAGCGAGGATGTTGGTGTTTTGCATGGCAATCCTGAGATTGTTCAAGGTCTCCTGGTGGTACTCGTGGGTGCCATGGGAGAAATTGAAGCGAGCCACGTTCATGCCAGCCCTGAGAAGCTTCTCCAGCATGGGAACGGATCGAGAAGAGGGTCCTAGAGTGCAAACGATCTTAGTCCTGGGGACACGCCCCTCTTCATCATCCTGGTGCTCCTTTAGGAGTCCTTCTATGTCTATGTTGGCCATACGATTTGATTTTTTTTTTAATTTGATTTCTGCAAAAAAAATAAAAAAAACCGATGGAAAAAAACAGTCAACATTAAAAGACATCCATCTATTTATCATCTATGCATGTTTATAGATCCATTTCATTCGTTGTTGGAAACCAACAGATCCAACAACAAAAGTAGTAAAAGAAGAAGAAATATAATTGATTGAGGTTCAACAACTTACAGTGAAAAAAAACAACGAATTAGCAGTATGAATTATGAAAAAAAGAAGGAGATTGACAAGAAATGGTGAAGTAAAAGGTGCTCGTGCGGAGTGGGTAGGTAGCTGCTGGCTGCTGCACGCCTCTTCTCTACTCTCTCTCTCTCTACCTCTCTCTCTTTCTGTATGTTTATTATTTTATTTCACCACCTCAGTCTAAGTCTATGGATGGATGGAAAAATATCTAGTTTTCTGTTTCTAAAACCCCAAACTAAACAAACGCCAACAGTAATTGTGATGTAACTCACACCACTTGAAAACAAAATACCGCGCTTGCTTCTGCTACGGCCGCTGGTTTTTCTTTCCTCTCACCACTCCGCCGCTGGTCACATACACGATATAAAGCATCGTTGATATTTTATAATAAAGTATATTCAGATACTATTTTTTATTTTTAATATTAGTGTATTAAAATGTTATAAAAAAATAAAAAAAATTATTATTTTTTAAATGCTTTTAAAATAAAAATAAAAACATTTTTAAACTATTTTTCATTTAGAAATATATTAAAACAATACATTTTTATTTTAAAAAAACACGTGGTGGATTTAGATGAACAAAGCATATTCGCATTGCATGTTGGCATCTCACACGCATGTTCCTTTGGATTATGAAGTAAGTACCAGCTAGTAAATAGTAATGTTCCCTTGTCCTATCGCTTTCCAATTACCGGGTTCGCAACGGCCCACCGTTTGGTTTTCTCTCTGTAGAAAACAAACGTGGCCCATATAAATACCGCCCTGTCCCTCTCGCCTTTTTCTTTTTCTTTTCCCAAACGCTCATAATAGAAACGTGGCCCATGATCGCTTTTCAGTGATTCCTTGCATTCGTTTTTTGCTCATGGAAATTAAATCCTTTTTTTTTTTAATTGGATAGAAATATCAGGCGTAGAATTTCCAATGCATGGGTCTCACCATAGCCCAACAAAGCATATCCTCTGCGAATCCATATCCTATAAGATGCGACTCCTTAGCTATTGAATGAAATTTCTTGAAATCCATCTTTCCCATCACCCACCAGACTCTCACCTCGATAGCAGTGTTGAGCCCATTTCTCAGCAAAGTAATCTCCGCTCATAGTCACAGCAGCATCGAATGAAGGAGCAAAATGATGGCGTCAGTACACTACCTCTTTTTTATATATAGTTAGTACACTGCATGAGTAGATAATAAAGCCGTACGATACTTGTGCAAGGAGTCTCATGGATCTAGCTACGCAAATTTTTCATCGTTTGAGACGTTACAAAGTGATAGGCAGGATAACTTCACCAATTCATTTATACACGTTTGGGAGGAATGTAGGGCACACGCTCATCTTCACATAAATTCTGAAAAAAAGCCAGTATAATGGTCAGTCCAGGTGGAGCAGAATATACAAATCGAAGAATGTAACAACTCATTAAGTACAGCAGATAATGAACAGTGGTGTCGCATTCTATTCTTGATACGCAAATAATGCAAGACCAGCCGTAACATTCAGCTCTTAAAAAGAGGAAAGGAATTCAAAGAGAGAAAAGTTCAGGCGTAAATTCTCTTCTACGGCTGTAGACCATTGATGATGATGAGGGTGAAAAAAAAATCAAAAGCATGTATAGAGACAATAATCATAAACTAAAATCTCCAGAATCCCCATGAAGTCTATTCATCCATCTTCTATCTATATCTCATCACAACCAAGACCATTTCAAAAAGTTAACCACCAACAGAAGACGACAGCTACCTTTTCAATTACCATCATCTCATGAAATCCAATGGATAATGTGCGAAGTCTTTTTTTTAAATAATCCCAGTTCAGGGAATGAGTGCATCATGGGCTTTTAACTTCAGGTGGTACGAGAAACAAAATATGCTGTCAGATCCAAGTTGCAACCAAGAAGATGAGGAGGAAAGAAAGAAATTTCAACCGCTCATTGTCCGAGAACAAACAATTTAACATGCAAAAGATGACATGACCAGTAGAACAAGAGATTGGATGATGCTATAAAACAAACTATTTAACATGCACAAGATGGCATGACCAGTAAAACAAGAGATTGGATGATGCTATAATGAACCCATAAAATTTTCAACTTCCTGGCTTATATTCAACATAAATGGTCTCTATGAAGTTTTGCAGGTTCCCACAGCAAAGAGTAGCAAGTAGTAGTAGTTCACACCAACTAAAAACACTTTAACATTTAACATCGTATCAACACATAATGTCCACAAACAACCAATAAGGATAGATAGATTGTGTGTGCCATTAGCATGCAAATGAAGCACAAAGTTATTAACACTTTATCTTAACTGGAAAGGGTTATCGTTGCAAAAGATGCAAAATTGATGTATATATAAGTGAAGCTTAAACAATGCATCTATATAGCACTTGGTATGATGAATTATACCTGTAAGTCCTCTGGAAGTGCCTCTGAAACAGCAAGTGTGTAACAACCAGGTACAAATCTTCCTGGAACAGATTTAAAAGAAGAATTAAGCAAAAAGAACTGCTTTTCCAATAACATATTCAGATAAAAAATTGAAATGGGCAAAAAAAAAAAAAAAAAAACAGCCTAAAGAATTAGAGGAGCAATATATTGAGGTGCTAAAGTATCGATAACCATTTTGGGTATCAAATGATGGCTTGGAAGGAACAGGAATTGTGTGTGTAGCCATGCTTGCTACATCTAGACATCCAGTCGATCTAAGCCTAGAGATGGAACCCCCAAAATCGTCCATGGTAATGACAGTTTTATAGAAGATTAATTTGGGGAAATATTCTAAGCAAAAGAAATGAATGGAATTATGGTAGTCTTAACAGAACAATGTACAGAATATCAAGATTCCCGAATCCTCCACTTGTATTAGTATGTGGAACCTGCTACACAAATAAAGATGCTTCAGCTAGTAGCTTATTTGTGTTGCACATTTACACATGCTGTGTTGATTAGGAGCTATAACCATCCTAACAACTCTTAATCCACACCAACAAAAATGACTTTCATTATATAAAAAAGCTTCCCTCCACCCTCAATATGTGTTGGAATCAACATGTGAATGCCAGGTACAGATCAGGCATTGTGGCTCTTGCCACTCAATGTCCAATTTAGTGCTCAAGTATCTAAATCAAGTAGATAGGAAGGAAAAATACTTACAACCATGGAATCTTTTTGTTTTGGTTTCTAATGGAGTATGAAATTCACCAAGTACCAAAGCAGGGCACATGATTCTCGATTAAACGAGTATACAGACCATCAAGACCACTTGTGCCTAAAGAAAACATTTCTTGTGATAATTAACGATTGGAGTTATTGGAACAGATAGTGGCTAAAGAGAAAATCACCCTCAAATATCCTAAACTTTCTCACGTTCAAGAATTCATGTGCTGGGCAAATTGGAAGGATACTTCTTAGCCTCAATCCTGTAATTATTCAAAATTATATGTTTGGAAGGTTGGAAACAGCTCCAAAAAATCACATGAGCTAACACCACAAAGAAGTAAGGGGAAAAAAAACAAAACACGGGAGGAACTCTTATGAATCCATGTATTCTTTCGCGGAAAAAAGAACAGAAGATTGGATGATTAACGGTTTTAAGCATCTGAAAAGAAAAAAAAGAGAGAAAAGAGCAGAACGGTCAGAAATTATAGTTCCACGTACCGATTCTCAACCAGCGAGCAGCCCAGCTTCTACTCGGATCCATGACAGAAATAATCCTACAACAACGTCAGAAAAAGTAAGACAGGGAAGGAAAAGGGGGTAGGAATTACAAAACAGAAGAAAAATAATTATTAGAAAAGGGAAGTGTTGTTGAGATTAATAGAAAAGGAGAAGAAAAGAGGGTGTCTAGCCTACCCAGTAAAGTTAGGAGTTGTGCAATCAACTACACGCTCATGATCCTCGTCCATCTTAAAAAAGGAACAATTCTCGCATCCCGACTCTCTGAACTGCACAATTATTATTATTTTTTTACCGACAAATAATAGGCCCAAAAACCTTAAGTGCAACAACAGAGAAAAAGAAGAAGAGGGGGAGGAGGGAAAGAAGTGCGGAAACAAAGAAGAAAACCTGATCATAAGTTTTGACAAGGCGGCAACGAAGACAGGCTCTGAGCTCATGTCCAAAGCTCGTCGGAATTTGCGCGGCTGCACTTCCCATTCTCTTCCCTCCTCTGCTTCTCTAATGTGTTGTGTGTGTGGTCAAGAGGATGGGGGTAAAAAAAACAGCAGCGGCAAGAGCCAGGAAGAAGACAAGACATGTCGTCGATCTAGAACTGAAAGACACGTCGTCCTTCTTCCAGTGAATGGAAAGCGTGCCTCACGCTCAATGATTAATTTGGGCCTGCCTGGCCTGCAATCCAAATGGTCTCGACTTGCAATATTGCTTTCAGCATGGTGCCAAGTGCCAACCCACAGACCACAGTAGGATTCGTTGATAACTAGAGTGTCTTTGATGTGCTGCTCGATAGTCTGACTGTATTGAATTCAGAGTGAGACTGAGCATAATGTCAAGTTTCCTTGAATTTTCATTGTTCAGTCATTCAAACTCCTGATTGACTTACCCATTAAAACTCCTGATTGACTTCCCCCCCCTAGTGACAGATATTCAGGTATTCAGCATGCAGTTTTCGGGGATCCAAGTACTTCAAGATCCAAAGCAAACCTTGTTCAAGTCTTTCCAATTCCCCTCACACATGTTGTTTTCTTCTTCTCCCTTTTTTTTAAATGGAAATTCATCTTAAGCATGGCACAAGAAGATATGAAGCATGACAGTGGAATCCAGATTCAAGTTGTCGATTGAAGGTATAGAATTGTGAGCATAAGTTTTTTGCTTGATATTGATTTTCAGCTTGTCGGTGTCGTTACCATTTCATTGCTTGTAGAAGACCTCTCCAATCTCCAATCTCCACTACAACTTCAACAGGGAACCTTTGATCGACTTGAGAAGTGGGATGGGATGGATCTCGTTCATATTTTAGTCTTACATGGCCCATCCATCCCTTGCTTATAGGCTATAAAGCAAGTATACAACAAGTATTCATGTGCCATTATTTAGCTTTATGAAGTATATGTAGATTGTGCCAATAAGATAAATGATATAATAAGAGATGCATTGTGGGATTAGATGAGAGTTTAAAGAATAAGGAGGTTGTAAATAGAAGGTCTAATCCGCCTCGGACGGACCCTGCTCTTACCCAACCCATCCATTCCACTCTAGAACGCGTCACGGGATGTGAGGCGGCCTGGAATCTATAAAGTACTTGAGGATCCAGCGGAAGTTCCCACGCCGCCATCGCATGATGGGCCTGGTTGACATATGGCTAGGCTAGATCCATGGTAAACATGAGTATGGGTCTTGGTTGTTCGAAAGAAAGAAAGAAAGAAAAGTATGGTCACAGGGAATAACTAGAAGAAAAGCCTCTTTGTGTGTGTGTGTCATAGAAAGGTCTACCAGAAATAACGTTTATGTACAGGGGCATTTAATTTATTTTTTAAAACGAGAAAGGTACGAGGGAGATTAACGAGAAGATTAAGATCCCGTTTGGTAATGCGGCAGCGGCAACGGTTGAAAGCAAATATTAAAAATCAGTGTTTGGTTATTATAAACCACACTTTTTTTCATATGGGTTCCACCTAAAAACTGAGGTCGAAACTCAGTTTATGAGAAGCAAGTTTTATCTGCTTTTCCCGCATTTTTCTCCTGCGTTCTTATCATGTGGAGAGTAAACTCTCCATTGTTCACTTAAGTGAATAGTGGAGAATGAATTTTAATTCACTCTCCACTGTTCACGTGAACAGTGGAGATCGGACCCGGTTCAAAGCTATAAAAATACATTGAATCAGGTCCGATCCAGTAAAAAAAATATTTTATTTTTAATTGTGTTTTATTCGAAAAACTAGTGTTTCACATTATTCAATAACACTATATAAATTAGAAGGAAATCACTTGATGATGTAATATTTATAGAATTTGATCGCAATCCCAATTTTATTTATGATAATATTTTACCTGATGTTGTTGTGTACTTATGAAACCAATGCAACTGTAGTCTTTCATACGTGATGTTGTCGGATGTATTTCATACGTGATGAAATTGTAGATAGTTTAATAGAATAATAAAAAATATTTTATATTAAGTATTATTCATTTCATAATGTAATAGCAGTAGTTAAATACATAATATTTAAATTAAAAATTATTAATATTAATATATATTTAAAATTATTTTATAACCTCAATTTCAAAAACATTCGTAACCAAACATATTAAATTATTTTTTTTTCAACCTCAATTTCAACCACAGTTTTAACCAAACACCTATTTTTTCAAACTAACCTCAACTAAAAATACTTTTTATAAAACAATTTTTTTCAAACGATAACCATAACTGTTACCGCAATACCAAACACTTTCTAAGTGGTGGTGGGGCATGATGTGAAGTGCCTTTTAATTTTTTTGATTTTGATTCAGGTAAAGAGGGAGGCCTGAGCTGAACAGTAAAGTTTACGATGGACCCTGGCCCGCCTTCGGTTGAACTCAATCAGGCCTTGTACACTTGCCAATGCCAGGTGGGTTTTTGTATTTCTTAATTCTTATTAGTTTTGTGGGTCCCAAATCCTTAAAGACGATGGAGGGGTAATTTTCACATACCTATTTTCTACCCCCCCCTTCACGTAATTCATATGCCATTAATTATTTTTTCTTTGATATTTCGTCGTATCACCTATTTCCCAATTCCCACCCTTTTGCGATTAATTTAAACTATTACTCTTATTACGCTTAGATAGTACTGATTCACCACTGTTTAAAATATTAGAGCAATTATTATTATTATTATTATTAATATTAATGTTGAGAGAGAGAGAGAGAGCGAGAGAGAGAGAGAGGAGAGGTATACATCTCTCTTGTGAAAGCGCCCCTTCTCCTTTCCCCCTTCCTTGCCCCTGGTTGTTACTCTAGGCTTAGGCATCCTCCCCTCCATCTGTTACATCCCTTCTCTGTCCGTGTGTTGTGTTTCTTAAATTCCGTTTGGGAAACTACTGAATCTGCACCATCAGCATTACCATATTCTCCCATAAACAAACTCCAGTCCTTAATTATTTAATCTCTTTCTTAATTTCATTGCATTACCACTGTTAGTATACTGCTACTAGTCTGTCTGTCTTATGATGTAACATCCTCCGCCATTAGTCAGTAGATAAATTTAGTACAAGTGTGACTCATTTTAATTTTGAGTTCGAAGAAAGAAGCAAAGACAAAGACAAAGACCCAAAAAAAAAGGCGAGGCGCTGCGGTGGCTTTCAACTACTCCAACACGCACTGTATGTGTTTCCATCTCCTTGATCCGCCGACTGTTTTAAATTTTTAGCTAACGCACTTATGACTGACCCCTGCTTTTTTTTCTTGTAATTTGTAATTGTCTAAACGAGATCTATGCCTATTTTTTTTTTGTTATCTCTTTCTGTTAGCTTGTAGACGATGATGAAACTAAACATTCTGCTGTTGAATGTGTAAAGAGAAAGAAGTATTGCTGCATTTGCTCGGTTATTAGGGTTTCCATCTTTCTCTTCTTAACTCTTAATGCCATGACTACTAAACGCGCCTACAAGCTGCGTATCCTCCATAATTTTGTTTTTCTTTTCTTTTTAGGGTTTCATTTGCTCATTACAATGCTCATGCCACACTTTTTCTTGGTTCATCTGCTTCTTGTACTATTCATTTCAGATCTGTCCTCTTTTTTTAAATAAAGGCATCCCGTTGAATGAAATGTTACTTAATTGGTAATAGTTGTAATCGTTGTTGTTGGCCTTGACCACAATTCTTTGAAATTTTGTGAAAAGAGGAATTTGTGGCACATTCTTCGAGTGTCAATTGCCTTAAGATTGGCAGGAAATCATCCAGGGTTCTTGTGACCGGAGGAGAAGATCACAAAGTCAATCTTTGGGCTATTGGTAAGCCCAATGCTATACTGGTCAGTTCTCAATTCCGTTCATCATTTCTTTTTACCATTTTCTTTCTGCTCTCTCGTGTCTGATGATTCTCATTCTGTCTAACCCAATATTTCATGCAGAGTTTGTCCGGACATACAAGTGGGATTGATTCGGTAAGCTTTGATTCTTCAGAAGTCCTTGTAGCTGCAGGAGCTGCGAGTGGCACAATCAAGCTTTGGGATTTAGAGGAGGCAAAAAGTATGCTTGTGATATATTCTTTCACCTGTATAAACACTGGAATTTTGCATATTTCTATCGTTTCTTACTCATTATCTTTTCTGTGTGTAGTTGTTCGCACACTCACTGGCCACAGATCCAATTGCATATCTGTAGACTTTCACCCTTTTGGAGAGTTCTTTGCATCTGGTTCCCTGGACACAAATCTTAAGATATGGGATATCAGAAAGAAGGGCTGTATTCACACTTACAAGGGCCACACTCGAGGAGTGAGTGCAATCAGATTTACCCCAGATGGTCGTTGGGTTGTATCTGGTGGAGAGGACAATACAGTAAAGGTTATAACTGCTTTCTTTCTCTTGGTGTGCATCATGTCTACACTCAATACACGTCATGCCAGCAAATACCGTCGCTTGTTTGTAAGAAATAATATCTCAAAGGTCCTGTGTCTGCTGATATGCATGATAAGGACCTCATATTAAGGGACCTTAAATCACACGCATTCTGGCATGCATTTTCTGTTGCTCAGTTCTTTTCTTTATGTCTCCATCCTTGTGACTTGAATTTAAGAAAGCAGAGTTAGTTGCAAATATATTGCCCTAGCACGCTGTCTAGTGCCAAGGGACTGACAGTAAGTTCAGACTATTCTTTCTCAAGTCAACACAACTGGTGAATGCATTAGGATAATTTTTAGTGTGTCTACAACTTGTGAGTTCTTTTTTACTTAAGATGACTGCACATACAGGTTTCTTTTGTTTGATTCTTGATTCTTTATTTAACGAACTCTTTAATGTGCATGTATTTTGACAGCTGTGGGATTTGACTGCTGGAAAGCTATTGCACGATTTCAAGTACCATGAGGGCCAGATTCAGTGCATAGATTTTCATCCCCATGAGTTTCTTCTTGCAACAGGTCAGTTTATGGTACTGTGGAAAGCTACTTGTCTACTGTGGTTTCATTTTATTTTTAAACTACAGTTCAGGACATGCTTTATTCTTCATTGTGTGTTTTTTCATTGGTGTTGACTTGTTATTTATCTTACATTGTAATTCTTTTCACGATAGCATGCATTTTGACACTTTTGCTTTTAATAAGTCAAATAATATTTTAGTCTCGAATTGATGATTTTATCTTTTATTCCATATCCCATAAAGAATGTTTAAACAAAATGGCAAGAAAATCATTAAGTTTAACTTGTTCTATGTCTTCCACTTAAGGATTGCCACCTGCAGTATATGTTGATCCCGTGTCCAACTGAAACTGAAATTTTGTTATTCCAATGAATGAAAGAATTAGGTGTATGCTTAGGTAAGTGCACCTATTTTTATAGAAAATTATAGGTGGGTGATCGTGTTTGTTGGTACTAGGAATCTGTATCTGTGAATAGAAAGTTGCATTTTCCTGGAAAATTCACATCTAATTTGTTGCCCTTGTATAGGTTCTGCTGACAGGACTGTAAAATTTTGGGACCTTGAAACCTTTGAGCTAATAGGTTCTGCTGGGACAGAGGTAATTTTATTCCTCAAGGGACACCTTCAACTTGGAATTGTAAATCTTTTCTAGTTTTTTTTTCTTTCCTTACCAAAGAGTTTTTCTGGAACCTCTCTGCCTTCAGACAACTGGAGTGCGTTGTTTGACCTTTAATCCTGATGGGAGGACTCTACTGTGTGGATTGCATGAAAGTTTGAAAGTAAAGCTCTCTCTCTCTCTCAATAGTTAGTGCTCCAGGTCTACTGTTTTTTACTAACTTTTGATCCAACTTCTTAGGTTT
Organism: Populus trichocarpa; assembly: GCF_000002775.5. Classification (NCBI taxonomy): domain Eukaryota; kingdom Viridiplantae; phylum Streptophyta; class Magnoliopsida; order Malpighiales; family Salicaceae; genus Populus; species Populus trichocarpa. The sequence continues at coordinate 54,702 of NC_037292.2, read as the reverse complement.
TCTCATGGGAACCAATAAGATGCCATGACGCCGTGGATGTGGGATGGTCTAGGTTGTCAGATCTCAATGTTCATGAAGGAAAGCTTCTTGGATGCTCATACAATCAGAGTTGTGTAGGAGTGTGGGTTGTAGATATATCGGTAATACACACTGTTTATTAATTTCTGTTGGTGTATAGATGTCATTTACTTTCTGGTGCTGATATTTTAAATTTGAACCTAAACCTGATGTGTCTCTTGTGTCCCTTGCTCAGCGTATTGAACCGTATGCAATTGGAAATGCCAACCGATTCAACAATCATTCAGAATCTAAATCTGGTGCAATTGGGAACCAATCAGTCCTGCTTGAGAACAACTCAAAGACTAGCATGGGAAGGTTATCTGTTTCACAAAATTCTGATGTTTTAGTAAAGGAAACAAAATCTCTTGGAAGGTTGGCAGTTTCTCAAAATTCAGTTTCTGGGAATGAGGCTTCTAAAGAATCAAAGATTTTGCCATGTAAATGACCTCTGAATCTTCAATTCTTGGTTCACTGTTGGTTTTGGCGTTCTATTTTATTTTTCTCCTTCCTTTTTTCTTTTATAAAAATTGGTTTAAACTCAATTCTTCAGCCACATTGTGACATATGTTCCTCATTGCTTCAACATACTAATTGAAGCTGCAGGAAGTGTACCTGGTACTCCTCAAAGAGTGAACTTAAACACTGGGTTGAAGACAACTATGACCGGACCTCTAACAGTTTCTAGCGGCGCAGCCCCAAAGAGGAGTTCTACAAAGATCCTTTCAGCTGCTAATGTTCCAGTCTTGAACAAGGCAGATGTCATACCTGTAATTGTCCCCAGAACTAACTCCAGATCAGAGCAAGTAGCTGACTCCAGAAAAGAAATTGGTATTGCTGCTAGGACAATGCCATTTTCTTTGCAGTCAAAGACAACTGATTTCCGGAAATTTTCAAATAGTAGAGAGGACATGGACCAGCCAACTACCTCTACCCAGTCTGAGACAACAGGTTGCAAGGCTACAGAACCGATAAGTGTCGTGGATAGGAATATTACTCCTGCAGTTAAAGCCTCTATTCATGGAATATCAACTGCTGAACGAAATATTGGGGATGATAGATCTATGGGATCTGGAAACTATGAGTCAGATTCGACAACAGAGCCACCCACTAGTTACCAGGAAGAAAACTGTAAGTGTTACCCATTCAAGAAAAACTCTTTGCCATTGATTGTCAGTATGCATGTGTAAGTGTATGATGCTGACATTTCATGGCTGCTTCATAGTTGCCATTGAATCCTTTATCTTATTATCTGTGTACAAGTAGCTTTTAAAAATCCAATAGATCAGAAGTCAAGATTTTTCTACTAAAATCTTACATAAGATCATTATATTTCAATATAAAAAAAAAAAAAATTCCTTCACATATTCGATCATCATAAATGCACACCATACATTTTAAGTCGTTCAGTCCAACATTGTCAACCAGCCTCTCCTAGAGATGATGACATTTTAAGTAGAGGATTAAAGGGGATGATTTATTGCTTCTTTAGAAATTATAGGTTTCAAAAGATAAAAGTAGTGTTTTTGCTTTTTTAGAAGTTAATGGGTTTGAGGGAGATTCCATGAGCAGATCTCTCTGATATCTAGCTCCGAGTTGTGCTCCTAAAGCTGCTGATGGCCGTCCTTTACTGAGTTTTTAACCTGCTATATGTGTTTCCCAAGTTGGTAGGCTGTTTCATTGAGAGTCTAGGATTTCTGCATTCTTTGGGAATGCTTTCGAAACCTTCCTCTTTGCTTAGAAATCTATGTATTCAAGGTGTACTTGTGTGGAGAATAGTTGGATTCTAATGGACTGGGATCAGCTTCCATGATGAAATTGATGGTAAGAGCATTACAGTGCGCACTTAAACCTTCTGATTTGCTTGCTGTAGGATGGCAGTGACACAAATTATCTATTGCTAGCAAAGTGACTTGCTTAACCACAGACAATGATTTATAAACAACTGCAATTGTAAGGTTTGCAGATAATGTTTTGATACAGTGCAGTTGAGAGTGGGATAGGTGAGGCTTCCTTTTGATAGTATCTAGGTTGCTATAACTGAGAAACTTGTTCAAGGAATTTCTAGGTGCAATTGGTGTGTTGTAAGTAAATTTATGCTTTGTTGGTACTCCACAGAGGTTTTTCAATGTTGCTTAGCTTATTTTCAAAGATTAACTATGCTTATACCTTTTCCTCCATCTTTCTTATATGTCTTTAAGTAACTAGCTTAGTTATTTTTATTTTATGTGAAATTACAAGTGAAAGAGTAACAAAATGTATCTGACTTTTTACTGAGATGCTTGGAATGACAGTGTAGGGAATCTCTTAGTTTTATGAAAAAGGCACTAAGGTTGGTTCAGCTGATCTAATCAGCTCTTGCAACCTTTATATGGCAGCCTAAGCTATTTAAAACTCATCACCTTCCTTAAAAAGGCTGATAATCACTTCAATACATTACCCTTGCTCATGATTATGTAAATATTGAGTATCAGATTTAAGAATAAACATGGCTTATATAGCTTGGAACAGCATAAAAAAAATCTAGTAAAGTGTCCCCTGTTTTTGGCTGGTGGAAGGCGTTTTGTGAAAAGGGCAGGGATGATGATGATAATGAAGAATGAAAAGTGGATGTTTGTGCATTGTTGGTAGAATAAGTCATAGGGCTGTCTACCCATTGAATGGAGCATGGTTCTCAGCTTTTCTCTATGTTTCATTGACGTTTTGAGTTGGACTTTGATTTGTTTAGTACACTTGTGGCTTCGGATTGGCATATTTTCACTCTTTTGTCAGATGAGATGGAATGCAAGGCTCCTATGCTGAAAATAGTAATGTTTTTTCCAGGTGAGACTCGTGGACATAAAATAAACAGAGATGCACCCACCATCGAGAGTCAGAAAGGAGGTACATCTGTTCCTGATTTCTACTCGAGGTTTTTCAAGAATTCAAAATGCCTGATCAATTTCATGTTAAATATATAGGAAGAATGCGTTCACTTATGATAAACTGGGAGAAAAGGGGAAGATCTTCTAGCTATGAGGGACCTACTTCCGGCACTTCCACTGGGACAGGATCTGTGGTGAATGTGCTCCCTCTTAATATGGTAGGAATAGATTTCAACTTTTGTGTGTGCTCTGTTCTCTTTCTTAACTTTCTGATCATCTGAAGAGTGAAGACCTGCAATATTATTTGGGATTCAGGACTGTATGACATGTTTTCAAAGCTTTACACAATGTATCATGTGCAAAAAAACAAAAAGAGGACATGTTAACCATATATGTTCGCTTTTAGGGTCTTATGTCTTCTGTACAATAATGATCTATCATTTTGTCTTGCTTGTATGAATGAAACAATTATTAAACGGAAATTGCACTTGACTCTCCTTGCTCTGTTATGGATGATATATATATATATATATATATATATGAGCTTTTTATGATACATAAAATATTTTATTATTCATCAGTACTGCAATGAGAAATCAAACTGTGTTCTTAGGTTGTGGTTTAGATAACAGCAAGATTAGATTGTAATTTTCTGAGGAACAGGACTATCACTAGCTTAAGATAGGTTTCATAGCTTTCTTTGAAGAGGGATATTTTGTTTCTCATTTTTGCTTTGGTCAAGAGGGATCTTACATGACATTCTCCAGAGTATTTAGTGGATCAGTGTTGCAATTGTTGGAGATATTACCGAAACTTGATCTTGGTTTCAACATTCTAGATATGTTTCTAGGTCCAGGTCCTTCCAAGAAAACTATTTGAAAGGGCTATTTAGTCAGAGAAGCAAATTGTGCTTTCATAGAAGTGTAATGCAGCTGGTCTATGAAGTTGTGGGTTTCTCATTGGTAATTATAGGCACTTCTTAGACTCAAAATCAAATGACTGGAGATGGCATGAAATTTGTAATGGAAGAAAAATTTCTCACCTTCTCTCCCTTAACAGCTTGCAAGTTGTATGCATATCTTCAATGATTTTTTGTTGAGATGAAAATTTCTATTCCAGCTCATGTTTTTCAATATTTTTTAATGTGCTTGTTTAAATCTTTACATTTCATTGACATTAATATGCTGATTTGTACACCGTTTCAATTCTTATTATGTTGAAGTTTAAACAGAGAGGACGCACCCCATCCATTGAAAAGGAAACGGTTTCTGCTTTTGACGAGGATGTTATTGCAGACTTAATGGAACAGCATGACCAATTTGTCAGCTCTATGCAGTCTCGTTCTGCCAAGTTACAGGTGACTTAGCAGGATAAGCGGGTGTGTGCATGTGTGACAGTTGTAGACATAACACGTTCTTTTGCTCCTGCAAGGGCAGGGGAGAGTTGATAACAGACTGCACCAGTTTTTTTTTTCCTTGCATTTTTCCCACATTGTTCCATGTAAGAGATGGAGATAAATTCATTACCAATAAACAAACAGTCTAAATTCTTCTCAACTCACAGCCCATAGATGAATAATTATGGAAACTATCTTGCAATTTTCCAGAAGTGATTCTTTTGTATGTTTATGCATATAAGTACCTCAAACTGCAACTGTAATTTTTTGCTGTCCCTAACTGATAAGCTGCCTTTTAGTATGTCCATAAATTTATAATTCTTCATAATGCTCATATTCAATCAGAACCCCCTCCCTAATAGCTGGTTATTACCTTCTATCTGTACTTCCTGCTTAATGCCTTCCAACTGTAAGTTAGCTGTCATAATCTAGTTATTACTTCCTTACTGATATGTTGGAAATGAACACATGCAATGGTACACACCTGCTTTCAGCAAGAAACACACAGCATTTACCAGAGCAAATTCTATAGTTCCGTGACTGGGTTAACAAGAGTCCTTATTATCATTCATATAAATCCATTACAGTTTTGCTCTCGGATTTTAGTTTCTTCTCCTACAAATGGCTCTCAATTGATGGGAGGACTTATTGCCAAACTGTGCACAACATTCATTATAAAGTTTATTTTAGTCCTTACATTTGCTTAACATTTGAATTCAGCAAGTTTTTCTACTCCCAGCAGCTAATCTAGCTCTCTATGAAGTTCATGTCTCGATTAAGTGCTGAGGGGAAGAGTTATTTGCTTTGGCCTTACATGAATTGATTTGCCATCTCTCAAGGAGGAGCAGGCCTTTTCTATTAGCCATCAATATGCTGATATCTGTTTGCCCCTCAGATAACTTACTATTGAGAAACTCCTTTTTTTTTTTTTTTTTTTTATCTCTATTGCTCAACATAATCTATCATTATCTTTTACATGAACCTACTATTGTTCAAATTTTGTGTTTGTATATATTTGCTTAAAGGTTGGTGAATCCAGTTAGTTTAGGCCATTGGAAGTGCTTTAATATTTCTGCATCCAGTTATATGCCATTGAAAGGTTGGTGAAACTTGTCAATGATTTCCTGTAGGTTGTCTACAGATATTGGGAGAGAAATGATGTTAAGGGGGCCATTGGTGCAATGGAGAAGATGGCTGACCATGCTGTAAGGACCTATTTTCTCACAGTATTTGACAAGTATACTGGATACTACAATTTATTTTAACTTTCATTCCTAAACTTTTGTTTCTTCTTCATATGCTTACTTTCAGGTCCTTTCTGATGTTATCAGTATCGTGGCTGATAAAATTGACATTGTCACTTTGGATATATGCACATGTCTCCTGCCACTTCTTACTAACATGCTTGAAAGTGACATGGATAGGTAAGAAGTTTGAGATATTTTGTACTTTGTAATACTTTTCATTTAACCAGCTTACTGCTATTGGTTTATGTGTTTTTTATTATAAGCATTCCACCAAGTGTTGATGTCACTCCACATCTCTTTCTTCCTTTATCTCTACAAAAGGGAGTGCCAGTAGTGAAGGATGCTACTGTGTATTCCCTATTTATTGTTTATGTTTCAGCAACTATTCCTATAAAGTTGTTAAGAGAGAGACGGCAGATAATTGCTCTTCTTATCTGACACGACAGATAATTATAGATTAATGAATCAACTAACTATTTGCCATTGGCTCTCTTTGGTGGAGGCACTGCCTCCGTTCTGGCTGAATGATGGTAAAAGACGGGTAACATTTGGCCATTCAACCAACTGAATATTTGGTCAAAGACACTGGATGTTGTCAAAACAAGCAACTCCTTTGCTTTTTAAGTCATTGTCATTGCGGATGATGCCTCTTTTGTTTCCCTTTTAAAGGCAGGTGGGTAAACATTTGAAAGAAATCATATTCCACCTATACTCATAATATTTAAACAATTCAAATTACATGCTTTGACTATTAGGGGGATGAAAGGCAACCACTTCAATAGCAGTGTACTTGGTGTCAAGGTCCTTCACAGCGTAGTGCTTGAAGTGATGATAGAAATGCCTTTGAACTGCATTTCCTTAGCTTGGAGCATATGGAATGAATTAGTTATGTGTGGAGTCCATTTTTACTTGGGTGGTTTTCCATATGTTATTTTCTACTTTACAGCATACACGTCATCTGCATTACAAACTGACCTCTGCTGGTCAACATGCATTAGTGATGTGGCACAACTTGTTGGTGATAACAAGGATTTCCCAGGAGCTTTATGGTCAGCATGAGCTAATCGCAGCTCAGCTCAAGACCAAAGCACCATCCCGATACACAATGCACCCCTCTGCCCTTTAAACTTTTTTCTTACAATTACTTGATTATGTTTCTCTTTAGTTGCTTTCATAATTCTGTGGTCTGAGGATCCATAGCTAAATTGCCTGTTGTATTTAGGCATTTGAGCATTTCCCTGGACATGCTGCTGAAGCTGGTCAGAATGTTTGGTTCAATGATATATTCAACACTATCAGCGTCAACATCTGTTGGTGTGGATATCGAAGCAGAGCAAAGGTGTGCACCTTTTTGTGATGTTTGCGATTGATTTCCTATGCATACTACAAAAATTGCTTTAAGACGGGTACACATCTTATTTGGTTCATAGGCTGGAACGTTGCAATATCTGCTTTGTAGAGCTTGAAAAAGTCAAACGCTGCCTGCTTACCCTTACAAGGTAACTTTAATTCTCTTAGTGGCGTTGAGAGCTGTGGCATTTATATTCCAATGTATTGTGTCTGGATTCTTTTCTTTAATCTGTTTTGTTCAATAGGAAAGGGGGATCGGTTGCAAAGTTTGCGCACGAGCTAAATCTAGCTCTTCAAGAAGTATCATGACCAAACTCCAAATTCTTCCGAGTGGCGACTGCTGATTGTTTTAGCCATACATGGTTTGAATTATAAGTTCTTTGTGGGAGGAGCAGAGCTTGTGCACTTGTAGGAGTTAAAACTGCTTGCCATGGATCTGCATTCTGAGTTTTCTGCCTGCTTGGCCCCAGACCTCCGTGTACATTCATGATAAATGGAGGCATTAACCACTGATTCTATCTAGTTTACTGAAAAAGACTTGAAAGCTAACAGGGGTGTATCTTCATCGAGTGCTTGCTGCGGAGTCTTGGCACTCATCAATGTGGTAATTGGTGGAAAAGGATTTACCCACCCAGTATGTAGGAGACAGATTGTAACGTTGGCATGTATCAATTTCATTCTTTTTTGAATACCTATCATAAGTGGAAATAGAGAAACTTGGCTTAAGAGTGCACGATTCTTGCTGCTATTCGCCCACTAGGTTACCTCATTTTTTCCGCTTCCTTTCGGTCCCCCCCCCAAAACTGACCAGCTTTTTCTGTTTTGGGTAAAAAGCTATTTTGGACTTGAACAAACTGGCAATTGAACAGTACAGGCTTCAAAGAAAGCAGCATGATCAGCAATCGATAATGATGCAATGTCATAACCAACCAAGCAACTGAATAGAAGAACTAAAACGATAAGCTAGAAGTATCACAAGTAATTTTTGAAGGGAGACAAATTGCCTGGCATAATAACTAATGAGATTAATATTATACGAGGTAACTAGAAATTTTCAACCAACCAAGAGTTGAAGTAATATCACTAATAACACACTGGCGACAGAGCTATGCAGCTTTGAAGACAAATCTAGAAAATATGAACAGCCTCCATAAGAATGCTAAGAAGATGAGTCAACAGCTCATTTCATTGAGAAAACTATGTCCTAGCCAAAGCTTTTCAATTCAAAGTAAAATGCAATCCATGAAGCTGGCAGGAACGGCAGGGAAGAGGTACACAAAGACTAGTACAAATATTCAGTTAATCTTCCATTCAATCATAGCCATACCATTGATCTTTAATCTGATCAGAGCTGTACAATAGGAACCGGCTTTTCATTTAATACTGTCATGTATACTAGAAAAGGCAAAACATCAAATTTAATTAAATGCACTAAAAGAATCAGAACAGTGTGATTGTTTATGTTGTTTAATGCTTATGGATGTTCATATAAGATGGCATATAATGAGGAAGCATAGATCAAATGTAATGTAGCAGTGAAGAAATGTCTCATCGAAATAGCAAGTGAATAAGCAAAACTGCATTTGAATTGGATAGAAGAAGAATATTTGTATATACACATCATTCATGTTATAACAACAACAACATACACACATATATGATTGTTATTATTGTTATGAAATTAAAAGGAAGAGCAAACAAAGAGAGAGAGAGAGATGATAGGATAAGTGAGTGAGTCGATCAATCAATAAATTGCAATTCGTCCTCTCTGAGATGAGCAAAGAATTTGACTCCTCCTGAGTGGACAAACTGAGTCTTGTAAGGAAGATTAGCGGAAACTCGCCTCCCCTTCCACTGGCTCACGTACTGCTTCACCTCACCTTCCAATCCACACAGATCCACTTCCTCCGCCACGCGAGGCACGTGGTAAACCTTCACCGGGGCCTTCACCCTAACCCTTGCTCCAATCTTCTTCTTCGCTTCTTCTTCTTCTTCTTCTTCATCATCATCATCTGAATTGTTGGATCCCAAAGCCACCGAGCACGAAACAGCAGTTTTTCTTCTTCGTCTGCTACTACTACTTGTTGCTATACTAGTAGCTGTAGGAGTAATAATTGAGTAGCGGCAATTAAGCCTTGGATTTGGTGAAATTAAGGCATTGAATTTGAATTTGTTGGTATCTGTGGCAAGGAACGCCGAACTGACTGCAGCGGTGGCAGCCGACGATAACGCCAAGCTCGTACTCATCGCGCTCTCGCACTTTTTTTTTCTTTCTTATGGGTCCAAACGACTAATGTAGTTTCTGGTTTCTACCACATTCAGTCAGTCAGATATTGTTTTATTTATTTTTTGTCCTCGATCCTTATGGCTATGTATTTCTCTCCGACTATCTCCTCTCCTCCTTACCCAATATTTTTAATAATAATAATAATAATAATAATAACAACAACAATGGAGTAAATGTTTAATTATTATTTTTATTCAATTTCTTCACTGCAACTAATATATGGGCACTCCACATAGAAATTAACCTCAAAAAACTTGGTTACTTTGTCAATTCATAAATTATTAAATTAATTATTTTTATTAAAAGCATAGTGTTTTATTTGATTTTTTAATTATTACACTTTGATTTTAATTGAATTATTTGAGTCAATTTTCGATTCAATTCAATTAAAAACCCAACCTTAATCAATTTTTATATTTCTTAAATCAAGATATCTGATTGAGTTTAACAATCATGATTCTCATTTATATTATAAAAATAAAATAAAACAACCCTTTATTTTCAAAATTTCACTAAAATTAAATTTTCATTCTAAAATTAATAAATAGAAAAAGTTTGATACTTTCAATTTTATTAATAAACAAAATGAGTATAATACTAGGAGCATCTAAACTCATTCTCTTGTTCTTCTTTTTAATCATTATGTCATTCTCTGAAGGGAAAGATGTAAAGAAAACAAAATTAAAATTTATTTGCATGTTATTATTGCAATAGGAAACATCTATTTTATACAAGAAAGTTGCTATAATTACGCTATTCTATTCTAAGTAGTTTAAATGTAAAAAGAAACTAAAAGCCATTACAGGAAAATTATATTAAATAAAATATATTCCCTTTGAATGACCATATATTTCTTAACACTTCCTCTCAAGTTGGAGAGTGGATGTCAAGAACGTTGAACTTGCACATCATGGTCGAGAATGCTTCCTTTCCCAATGGCTTTGTAAAAACATATGTGACTTGATCTACTGAAGAAACGTATTGTGTTTTAACTGAGTCATCTTGTATCTTGTCACAAATAAAATGACAGTCCATTTCTATGTGTCTAGTTCTTTTATGAAAAACAGTATTGAAAGCTATGTGCAAAGTTGTTGTGTTATCACAAAACAACAATGGCTTCAGATGCAATATTCACAAGTCCAATAACAATGAGCGTAACCAAGAAAATTCATAGTATATATCTGTTATGGTTCTATATTCAGCTTTTGTTGAAGAGAGAGACATAATTTTTTGCCTCTTTGTCCACCAAGAAATAAGGGTAGAACCCAATAAAATACAATAGCCTGTAATGGATCTCGATGGATGATAACGGTGAAAGATTAATGCTACGGCGAGTAACAATGATAAGAAACAAAATTGACACGGGGGAAACATATACCTTTGTGAGAACTGTATGATGGAGAAGACGAATGGTTGGGAGATGTAACTTGGTTATATACATAATCACGTAAGACAGTTGAAGGGTGATAATGACGTTTTGAATTGCGCAAAGGTGTTGGTAAATGAGCATCATGAATTAAATATGGATGTTTAGAATGTTGGTCTAGAGTTTGTGTAACTGGTTTAGTCAAGGGAGTAGTGATAATATGAGGTAGTACATAATTATTGTTTATGGAAGCAAGATGGCTAGACTTATAAGGAAAAATGTTTTCATGAAAAACAACATCGTGATTAGTGAATATTTTATAAGCATAAAGGTCATAAAGCTTGTAAGCTTTTTGACCAACAAGATAGCCGAGAAAAACACAACATTTAGCACGACGAGCAAATTTATGAGTAACATGCATGTTGATAGCATATACAAGACACCTAAAAACTCAAAAATGATGGCAGGAGGGTGGTTTGTTATAAAGGCGTTTGAAAGGAGTTTTGATGCTAAAGAGTGATGTGGTTAAATGATTAATTAAGTGAACAGTTGTAGAAACACAATCTGCTAAAAAATGTAAAGGAAGATGGGCTTGAAAATGAAGGGCTCGTGTAGACTTAAGAATATGACGATGTTTGCTTTCTACAACCCTGTTTTGTTGGGGAGTATAAATACGAGTATGTTGATAAGTGGTCCCTTTGTGTTTTAAAAAATCATGCATAAAGAGATTTCTCCTTCATTATCGACCCGAATATTAGCTATAGAAACATGGAATTGTGTTTGGACAAATGAGAAAAAAAAATCATGATATAAATTTTGTATTTTACTTTTGTGATTCATAAAGAATATCCATGTAAATTGAGAATAATCATCACTATAGTCAAAAAATATTTTGAACTAGAAAAGAATGCAACTTTATAAAGCCCCCAAATATCACAATGTATTAATTCAAAAGGTCTAATAGACAAAATTGAACTAATAGGAAATGATAGTCGATGTTGCTTTGCTAGTGCACAAACACCACAAGTATTATTAGACTGGAAAGAAAAATGTAATAGATGTTTTGCAATAAATCCTAATCTAAAGGAGGACAAATTCTCTAAACAACAATACCATAAAGTTGTAAAATAGGAGACTTGAGGGCTGGATGGATGTCGTTGTTGGTTTGCTGTCAAAACAACTAAGTAATAAAGACCATATCATTGTTTACCCAAACCAATCATTATCTTCATCATCAAGTCCTATAAAATACACCAATAAAAAAAGAAAGTTATTGAGCAATTTAAATCTTTGGTAAGTCTGCTAACAAACATTAAGTCCACCTTAAAAGATGATACTCCAAGCACATTGGTTAAAACAATACCAAAATTTAAAGGTAAAGAGTCAATGGAAGCAATATAAACATGTTTTCTATTTAGTATAATGATTGATGACAGAACACCATTGTTGTTGTTAACAAGTAAATTTGAGGAGGAAATATGTGTTATGTTGCACCATTATCAATAATCATCTGGCGTAACATGGATGTCATTGGCAACAAGCTTGCAAAGGTGTCAATATTGTTAGCTTTTGGATTGGCCATAGTATTGTTTGGTTGTATTGTGCCCTTCCTCTACATGATAGAAATTATTTACTGAATTTGTAAGTTTGAAAGTCTAGTCATAAGTAAAGATGCCTCATGTATTAGCCGATCCTCCTCAACGTTGTTGACGGAAAACTAAAGGCCATTATTGCGCTTGGATTGAGCATTGCCTGTGGTAGACTAAGAGTGATATTTGTTGTTGGATGGGTGCTCAGGATGTTCTGGTGGATAACCGTTCAATTTCCAACAAGTTTATCACATATGATGATCATGATCATAGTATGAACAATGCAAGGGTTTACGATGAGCAGAGATGAAACAAAAAGGAGAACCTTGTCCACGTCTAGAAGCCAGGGTTGTTGATTCTATTTTGCGCACAGTCATTGTCGCACGTTTGCGGCGCCGCAGCGAAAACATCCACCCTCAAAATTTTGTATTATCTAAAAGAAATTATGTGGAGACAAGGAATTCTTGTCTTTTATTAGTGGAAAAATAGAATGGGAGTCGCCACCTAGTATTTTGGTCACTAGGAACCTTAACTGGTCTCAGAGATCGGGTACGGGGACTGGTTGCGTAAAGAGAAGGTATTAGCATTCTAAATACGCCCTACCTAAGGTAAGCTGCATTGTTTTATTGTCTGATAAAATCTAAGGTCTTGTCGTGTTTTCTAGTTGTTGGTCCGTCTATGGTTTAAGAAAAGTCCTCCTCGATAAAGAGATCCTTATCTTATCGGGTAAAACCTAACTGTTCTGATGTCAACAAAAGAATTTAATATTCGAAATACGTATTACGTATAAGGTCGTAACCCCAGATATTAAAAGAAAATAAAATAATTTTTTTTTGGAATTTTTGAAATATTGGTCTAGTTCTCGTAACTTTAATAAACTGGTTATTAAAGCCAAAATGCATGCTAATACAAATTTTTGAATCTTTGTTGTATGAAAATATGATATGATTTTTTTATTTTATTTTTGAAAGACTAGGCCGTATGCATGAAAACAAAATATTTTTTTTATTTTTAAATGTCTTGACAAAAACCGGGTATTCTAATATCAGATTTGTATCTTTACAGTATAAAAATACAAACCAGTATTGATTAAAAATTTTTGCAGAAAATCACAGATTTTTTAAAATAATTTTTGAAGATTTTTTTTTTGTGGTTGTGCTAGACCCGACCCAAAAGGAAACTAGGCCGAAATTAGCCAAAAATGAAATCAGACCTACTTTCTACAGGGCTGGACTCAGCCCAACCATGTGGGCTGGGTTGTCCAGCCCGAAGGAACAATTGGCTGGTTACTGTGCTGAGCACAGTAACCAGGTAATTATAATTAGCTGGTTACTGTGCTGAGCACAATAACTAGCTAAATTATATTTCTTTTGCTGCAGAACGTGAATTGCTCATGTTCTGCATGCAAAGGAAAACAACAGGGAAGAGGGGACAGAGAAGGGGAGAGGTAACTGGAATGAGTGATTGTGGTTGCTGTCTCCGGTGATTTCTCACGGTGGCGCTGGGTGGCGACAGGCGGTGGCGTTGCAGTGGCTGTTTTTCTTTTTCTCCTCTGCTTCTTCTTCCTTTGGCTTTTCGCTTATTCTACTGCTCCTCTAGTTTCTTTCCTTTCTCTCCTCTGGTGCTGGGGAAGGAGATGCCGATGGTGATGCTGAGTTTCGTCTGCTGGTTTCTTGCTTCCTTGACCTTCTCTTCGTCTCTTTTCTTGTTACCGATTCCTCGTTCTGCTGCCTCTGGTTCTTGTGGATGGTGTTGTAGGAAGATGAAGCTGATGGTGATGTTTTTTTTCTTATTCTTCTCTGCTGGGTTTTTCTTTGTTCTTATTTTCCTTTCCCTTCTGCCTCCTGTCTCTATCGTCTCCCCCTCTGTTTTTTTTTGTTCGTCTATCTCTCCCCTCTTCTATCTGTCTCTCCTCCTGTGTTCCTCACTGTCACCTCTCCTCTCTCATTTCTTTCCCCCTCCCTTGTGTTTAGTTCTTCCTCTGGCTTTTATAGCCAGAGGACGCAAGTGTTCTTTTAGTAACAGTCGCATGCATCACGGCGGTGAGGAACATCAGCCGCGAGATGCGCCTCCTGATTGAAAACGGTTCCATTATCACTGCTAGGGGTGTTCACGGTCCGGTTCGGTTCGGTTTTAACCTAAAAATTCAACCGAACCGGAAAATAGTATTTCTTATTAATATAACCTGAACCGAACCGAGAACCGGTTCAAACCGAACCGGTTTTGTTTGGTTCGGGTTGGTTTTTTAGCATAAAAACCAGAAAAACCGGACTCATCTTCATCACTGAGCTAAATCAAAGGAAAAATCTGACATCAAATATCAATCTAAGCTATTAATCACAGCAACCACTTAGAAATTCAAGAAAAGCAACCAGCATCAAAGTTTTCCACATAGGGGCTGAGAAGGGGAAGGGATGGGCTGGGAAGGGGAAGGGGAAGGGAGGTCCCGAGAGAGCTGATTGACCATAAATTTTCTTGGGTCTTTGGCTCTTTCACCAGCTGTGAATGCCATGTTGGCTTTAGCAAAGCCTTTTCTTTTGGGGTATGTAGAGAATCTCAAATCTTGCCTTCGCCCAGCACAAGGATGGAACTAGTATAAGTTATATTGTATGGATTTATTGAATAATGGTTCCCTCGCATCTGGATTGTGAAACTGGAAGGGGAAGGCTGGGAAGGGCGAAATGGAAGGGAAGGCTTGAGGGGGGGTGGTGGTTGGAAAGGGAAAAAGTGATTTAGGGTTCTGGGAAAGGGAAGGGGAAGGGGAAAAGGGGAAAAGGGGAAGGCTGGAAGGGGAGGGGAGGTTGGCGGCTGGAAAAGGAGAAAGTAAGGGAGAAAGTAATTTAGGATTCTTGGAAGGGGAAGGGGAAGGGGAAAAGGGGAAGGCTGGAGGGGGAGGGGGAGGGAGGTTGACGACTGTTAAGGGGGAAAATGATTTAGGGTTAGAAATTGTTCTTTTTACACTTTTTTTTAAACCGGTTCGGTTTGGTCCGGTTCAATCGATTTAAGCTTTTTTAAACCAGAACCGAATCGGACCGGCTGGTTTTTTTAATTTTTTAATCGGTTTATTCGGTTTTTTCTATCGGTTCGGTTTTTTCGGTTAATTTTTTCTTGGTTTTTCGGTTTAATCGGTTGGTCGGTTTTTTTGAACACCCTTAATCACTACCAACATCTCCTGCCTTTAATGCCATAGCTGTTATATTTAAGAAGATAGTGAATAGTGCTTCAATGGAATGGCGCCGTTTGGATTTCTTCTGATTTGGTCAATGAAGTTTTTTTTGCAATTTTGTAATCAAACCCCTAGAAAAACTGTAACTGGATCCCTTAATTTTAGCGCCTTTCCTGGTTTGGTCCTTGGTTTCAGATTGTTTCAATTAAGTCCCTAATTGGTCATCAAACTTCAATACTTATACAATTAAGCCCCTAATTTGAACAAATCAACTCTTAAAAATTATAATTGAATCCCAGAACTTTAATTTCTTCCAATAAAAGCCTAAATTGGCTTAAAAATCAATTTTTATTACAATCCAACCCTCCATAAATTCAATTAAACCTTAGATAAAATTTAATTGAGTCCATAAACATCTGATTTTGGACTTTTCTTCCTCAACTTGAATTTTCTTTGTCAACAAGGCTCTCATCAGTCAAAAATATACTGTCAAATTTCAACATTTTGCATTTTTGAACCTCCTCAACCAATTTTGTCATTTTTTCAGCATTCCAACATCCTTTTCTCGCTCTTATTACTTTTTGGATTTCCTTCGAATATTTTTTTTATATATTTTTTGTATTTTCTTGTTTTCATTTTTTTTTATGGGAACCCAAAAATAGGTAACAACAGTCATGGCAGAATTATCTGCTACTTCACGAAAACTGCCAGGCTATGTTGCTTCTTTTTCTATACAACAGAGGCATAGGCTTTAACAACATCAAATAATGGGTTCATCATCAAAATCTGATCCCAAATGACATTGTAGGAGTTATTGAGTCCCATTAGAAATTGTGTTAGCCGGTGTCTATTGTGATTTGCTTTACAAGAACAAATGGTATTATTATAAGATCCCAATTCATCCCATATATTTTTTTAGTTTAATGTAGTAAGCCACAACAATCATTTGATCTTGAGTAAGGCAAGCAATATCTTGTTCAATCTAAAAAATACAAGGAGCATTGCCTTGTGAAAAATAATCCATAAGGTCTTCTCATACTTCTTATGTCGTGACTGAAAAAATGACACTGTCTGCAGTATCTTGTGTGAGTGAATTAAGGATCCAAGAAAGAATCTTATCATTGATTTTTTTCCACAAAGCATATTCATCTGGCTTGTTTGTTTTAGATGGCATGAAAATGGTTCCATTTATAAAATCCAGCTTGGATGTGGCTTTCAAAAAAGCATCATGGCCCTGCACCATGTCGAGTAATTATCACCATTAAGAGGCTTTGAGATAAGTACCATACCTGTATGATTTGAATGGTGCAAGGAATATGGATTGTTGTTCAAGGGTTGTTGTTCCTCCATAATGATCGGCAGTAGCAAAAAAAAAAAAAATAGAAAGACTAGGGTATTGAATCTAGCTCTAATACCATAAAAAAAAAAAAAAAATTGAAATATGTTCATATGTTATTATTACAATAGTAAACATCTACTTTATACAAAGGAGTTGCCATAATTATGCAATTCTATTCTAAGTAGTCCAAGTGTAAAAAGGAAACTAAAAGCAACTATAGGAAAATTACATTAAATAAAATATATTCTCTTTGAATGGCTATATATTTCTTAACAAAAGAAGCTAAAAGAAAATACATGGCTGGTAGGATAGATCGTAAAGACAGAAAAATGAAGTGTCCACATAAACGTGGCTTGACATCAATGGTGAAGGGGAGTCAAGAATCAGAGGTTGACGATGAAGCTTGTGTCCATCCAATGTTTTATAGATGATGAGCAAGCAACATGATCATTTGTTGTTTCATTTCATAACATACAAACAAACATCAATGATCAACCCATCCCAAAACAATTTTTAACTAGAACAAAATATGTCACGATTAGTTTTATTAACAATAAAAACTAAGAGGTGTGAGGGGTTTTACTGTGCATGAATGAACCGTAGCTCTTCTTATATTTCACTATGAATTTATGCATTGTTGATAAATGACAAGATTGACAGTTACAATATCAAAGTGAAAAATATAGGGAAAATAGGTGGCAATTTTAAAATTAGCAAGAAAAGTTTACTTTAGTATTGCATCTTTTCAATTGATAGCTTTTTGACCATTTAGTTTGAGTAAATTCAGTCTTGATATAAACTTTTATTTTTCAATTTTTTTAGTTCATTGTTTGAGAAAGGAGAGAGAGTTGATAGGTTTTAGTGTGTAGAAAGAAAAGCAATGATTGACACTGATTCCAACCATGAAAATGATTGATCTTAGTGTCAACAGTCTATTGATATGTTTTTTTGTTCATGAAATTACCCAAAAAAAGAGATCAAGCTTAAGAGATAATTTTTTTCAGTTTGGATTTATGTTCTTAGGTGCGTTTCTTGAGTTGGTTAATTGGTTTATTTTCATCATAGGAATTTTTTTAGGTGTGTTTGGTGTGGATTTTGGTTGAAAATTGCATTTTTAGGTCAAAAAACACCCTGCCCCATTTTCTGGGCACCCTTTCGATGGTTGGAAACGAGAAAGGCAAATGATATGTCGCTTAAGGACCCCTGCGAGCAAACATGCCCTTACAAGCCCAGACACATGCCCTTTTTAAAATGTGCTAGACACGTGGACCTGGCTTGCCAAAACTAACAGTGTCGTGTGTCTTTGCGTTTTTTTTTCTAATTTTTTTTAATGAATATCTTTTTTATATGTTTTTTTAATTAATATTTTTATTTAAATTAATACCCCTTTCTCTTATTTTTTATACTGTTTATTTTACTTTTTTTTTTAAATAACAATTGATGTTTAATTAATTTGTATGCATTTAATATTTCAAATAAATTATTATAATTTATCTATAACTTTTTTTCTTCTATGTTTTATATAACTAAACTTTATTTTCATTATGTGTTTGTAAAAAAAAAGAAGTTCTTCGTAAGAAAAAAATGACCTTCTAGATATACATAAAGCATGTACATTAAAGGAAAAAGTTGTGCTAAAATATCATACTTATCTATCTTTTACTTTTATAAAAATGATTATTTTTTTATTTTATAATTTGATCGATATCAAAAGCTCTTTCTTAGTTTATTGGTTCATATAAATTTGAATTCATTATGTTTAGCATAAACAATGTTTTTACATTTCTCAATTAAAACAATCATGATATGATGAAACACATTCATAATATTATTCTATTTTTTTAATATACTAAAAAATAACTTAAGATTCTACATGCGGTATTACATTAACAACTCTTTTTTTGTATTTATTAATGTATATAATTTTTATTTCATTTTACTGTAAATATTAATTTTTCAATTCATAGTTATATTATTTTGGGTGTAAAAAAAAACAATAACGAAACCTATACATTTTTTTTTATATTAAAAAATATTATCAAACCCACAACCAAACATAGTCAACTGGCTCCTCAAATCTATTTCCTAAAAATGCTAGTGCAAAAGACAATACATTCCTTTTACCGTTTTAGTTTCTTAGTGCTATTAGACTTTTGGACGCGAGCCCTCATGTTTTGGTCGATCAATCAGTCGAAGGCAAGCCTACCAAGAACTCGGTCTAACAAAATTTATAACAGCCCAACTTGAATTCTATGATAGTAGACGTACGACTACTATTTCCAACATTTAAATACGGCGAGCCAAGTTTACAGTTACAGGACCCCCACCAAGGAGGCATGGGTGATGACTGAGAACCATAGTTTTGAAATCCGATCCGGTAATCGATTCGGTCTAATAATTGGATCACGGGTTAGATGGGTTGACCCAAATCAACCCGGGTCAACCCAAAAAAAATTACAATGTTCGTGTTTGGTCGCTGTCATGTCTTACACGAAAAGACCTAAAGCTAAAATCCATCGTCCACTCTTGCATAGTCTTATCTTTATATGTCACTCTCCCAAATAAATCCAGCAGCGCCCCTATCCTAGCTGAAATTCAACAATCCACCATTCCCTCACCACAACAACTGCAAGCCTAGACAATAGCAGCAGTTCCCACAACAACCACGTAGCAGCTCCACCACCACCACTCTACATTCTCTATCGATTATAGTCCTTTTATCACCAAATCACAACATCTATCACCAAATCACAACATCTATTGCCCTTCTCACGCCACCCAAATCCTCTCCCCATAGTAGCATTTACCAGCAATCCACAAAAAAACCCGAGCGACTAGCCACCACTTTAAACCGATAGTCTCTCCACCATGGCCCTTCTCCTCCACCTCTCAGCTTTTTTACACACCCCGGTTCAGGGTATGGGTTCTTTCTCTATTAATAAAGTCCCGGTGTGAACTCCCCTACTGATCTGACTCCAGCAGATTCTCGAGAAGCCAATTCTCCCTCTCGATCTACTTTACCAACAAGAGCTCTGAATGAATGAGCAACGAGTTTGATTCTAGCTATTCAAAGTCAAAGCAAAGGAAATAGAATATTCTATAGCTATATCCTCAATAGTCTCTCGCTCCCCTCCCCTCTAATATGTTCTTATAAAGGCTGGAGAGAATTGTAACTGAGTTATAAAGTAAATAAAGAAAACAAACAGCACGGCTATTGAGTTATAAAGCAAAAAACAGCACAGCCGCTTGAATCTATAAAAAACAAAAAAAAAAAGTAGTCGGGTCTCAGCCGGGTTTACCCGGGTCGACCGGGTTCCGGGTTGACCCGCCGGGTCGACCAGGTTTCGCCGGGTCAACTTCCCGAAGGGTTTTTACTTAGACCCGGACCGGTCCCAGGCCCGGGTCGGTCGGGTCTCGGGTCGACCTGCCGGGCCGGTCCGGATTTCAAAACACTGCTGAGAACCTTGCACCGGCATCTTTGCTTGAGGTATCTCCAAAATTATCTGACCAATCATAGCTTCTCCTTTTAAATTTCGGAATTCCCGACACTTGCAATGGTATTTGCCTTTTTCTCTACCCCCACCAAAAATCAAAAGAGAGAGGACTGGTGTTTAAATCCGGACATGAAAAGGGAGAGGCACGAGGTACGGAAAGCAATCTGACAAACAAACGGGAGTGATGGAAACCAAATGCTTTACAATATCACCATGAAATGAACACTTTCTGTTGTAATCACAAATGAAAAGGAATGGTGTTTTCCAATACAAATCGCACCTCATGCCAACAATAGGTAAGGGGACTAAAAGGAAATCATAAAAGCAGCAGCAACTGCCGACTAATCCACATGACCGCACAAAAAAATTTACAGGGATCTCAAATGGCTCAATGGTGACGGGGCTTCAAATGAAGGATAAAAAAATAAGAAAAGGTGGAGAAAAAGGACCACATACTAGTACTCTTTGGTTCCAGGATCTATGCATATATCACAACCACAACTTGCAAAGAGAGTAGTCCCCCCATCCTTTTAAGATTGTAGAACGAGGCCTCATGGTTGTTAGATAGCATGGCTTGGGGACCGGCCAATGAGTCTGCACTGCTTGTTATATAGGATGGCTTGGGAACCGGCCAATGAGTCTGCACTGCTCTGGCAGCAAAGAAGAGATTACCTGCCCATTTAGTTGAATGAGCTCACCATCAATTCCACAACCAGTGGGTGTGTGCTTCCCAGCCTTTATCTTCACAGATTTTACCTGCACAAGTTTGAATTAGATGGTGTCAAGACAACTTGATTAATTCATTTATGAAAACATTTGCTGCCTCCTGAAGCACGCAGCATCCAATGGGGCGTGCTTCTTGTATGTACAAATGAATGCTTGAAATCACCCACAACCTCTGCATCTCTGAGAGTGAATACCTACGTAATCAGACCAAATACTGGCTAGTTTCCTTCTAACAAAACTCACATGTTGGTTAAAAAAACAACAAAATTCAACAGAGCCCTGCATGTATGGGCTAATTCCTAAAATATCAATCAACTTGATGCTTGGAGTTTTAGATGCTCTTAAAAGAAAAACTTGAATAGCAGATTTTATAAAAAAAAATTAAAATAACAACAAAGTGATCAAACAGGCAAGGCGCAGCGTGACACATTTTTCTGATCTAAAACAAGAGCATTGGATGAACCCAACAATAAATCAAAGCATTGGAAGAGCTAGCCAACATCAATTTTACAGTCATCTAAAGCCCCTTTGTATTCAATTAAAATCTTGAAATTCGTGCATACTTACATCATTGACAATCATTATGCAGCTAAATGCAATTAACTAGACTCAATTTGCTGCTTCATTTTATGGACGCAAAAGAATTAATAGGGGTACATGCTCTTACCTTAATATATTCAACATATGGGAGAGAGAGATGTTGACCCGTCTGCAATCGCAAGAAAAATCTTAGCAGCCTCCATCGCCCACTACCATGAACTAAGAGCATATCCATGGTGTTGTCATCATGCTCAGCCCTTGGTGCTACCACCTGAGAACTCTGAACAGTTCTGCAAGCATGATTGCAAACCAGGATACCAAGAAATTGTCCCTTTTTAAATTCCCATTTATCCTCAAGCCTGGGAATGACTTCCTTCTTCATCCCTGCTTCTATGTCATCTGATGGCCCTGGTAAATCAATAGGATTTTCCACATCCCAATTAGGTTCAGTGTCCCACTTTGGTTCCGCATCCCAAATCGGTCCAGGATCAGATATCGTCGAAGATATGTCCTCTCTATCATTCATTGAGGCATTTCCCCAAGAACACCGAGAAGGGTCATGTGTAGTAGTCAATCCAGTCCATCCTTTATCAGCCCTTGATTTTGACCTGGTCCTTGGCCAGTTTGGAGTTGTTGACAGTGGTAACTGTGGATGAATAACTTCTGGCTCTGACATGACATTTGTCCTCCCTAATGACAGGCGTTTTGCTTTTGGATCCAAGCCACGCACATAATCAGATGGTTCAGTGCTGGCATGGGTGCTACTGCAGGTAGTATCCATGTCCCCTCCAGACATTCGACTTGGAGTCATTATCGAGTCAATACTTGATAAGCTAGAGGCTCTGGGAATGCCATCTGTGTTAGATCTCCTCATCACATCAGTGTACAAGTCTGGCATGTCAACTATGTCTCCCTCAGCTGATTGTTTTCCTTCTCGATCCTCTTTTGATGCAGGAAGATATTCCACTTCGTAGCTGTACTTTGGCATGCAAAAGAACTTAAGAAATCCAGCAACAAAATAACGCAATGGACCAAAGCGTTTCTGATATTTCTCGGAAAGTTCCAACACTACACATGGGAAACAAGTACAAGTGAATAATAAAGATTAGTATCATGCATATGAAAATCATAAGGCATCTCAAGTATCATGGGTCTTGTACAGAAAGTTTTTGTCTACACTCTGTAAAGGTCAATATATTAAATATTATAACTGGAAAAAAAAACAATGATCAACCACCAGCTCATACTGTTCACTAATTTGAATAGATAATTGCAAAAGTGCAATCCAACAAAACAAACAAGGGTGAATGGCTCAATTTATTCTTACATAATTGGGCAAGTCTCCAATATGTCCCCATGTTTCTAATTTGCTTAGCTCTTGGCTTATCCTCTCATAATAAGAAATCAAGATCTCTAGACACAGCATGTACCAAATATGTCTCAAACATCAAGCACACACCCAGCATTGTAATCACTACAAACATTATAACAAAGCTCGTGAACATTTGAACAAAAATGGACGCAAGTGTTATAACATCAGGATTAATAAGATCTAATTATCTTGTTTGCAACTATAAAGCTCATAAGTTTATTTGGCTGCAGTATCAATAATGATATAAAAAGAATGAAATGAAACATGCTTAAAAACACCGACAAGACTGTTTTAAAATCTAAAATAGGCTACAAACCTGGATTTTATAAAGTAAACAGGAATTGCGCAATGAATTTTTTTAACAAATCTTGAAAAAGAAACAAAAGTATCAATTCTCTCACTTCTATATCAATTATTTCACATAAATATGTGTTTCAGAGGAACATTTATATGTACCAAGAATAGTTATACAAGGACATGGGTTTAAGAATCTTAAATTCGTTTATATGGTTTTTTTAGAAATAAGATCAGCCTATAAATTTTCATTGGTTGTTTCAGTGTTTCCCCAAGGATTAATTGCAATATTGTGAACTCACCATCACTCACAAAGCCATAATATGAGACTGTCATTCCAAAGTGTATAACACCAGACTGTATCCACTCAACAGCAAAAACATCTGTAGCAGTGAGACCCCCCTGAAAGCAACAAAAATACATCCATGGTGAGCTCACAAGCATGATATGAAGTGGAATTTTCACAAATACAGAAGTTTACTGAGGAACCTCATGAGACAACATGATTTCAGACTGAATGCACCTATGCATACACTCACATGCATGCGTGTGGATAACAGCAGCTTTTCAGTCAATACATTTGAAGGTGTGATGGGATACTAAAAAGCTAACACAATTTCTGAACTTCTTTTCTGTCATGCAAAAGGTTTTTACAGAAAAGGCGTTTACAGGGGAAAGGTGTAGCATTCTCACTGGCAAAACAAATAATTATCTTGGAACTTGAAAACTCCAGCTTGACTAGCATAATAGACACCAGCTTAGCTGTATCAGTTCCACTAATCAAGTTGCAGAGAAACAACGGGAAGGCTTCTAGTTCAAATAATTGGTAGAATTTACTATAGAATAAATGAAAAAAAGTCCAAACAACCTTCCAGTAGTAAATAAACATTCTCAAGAAATGATCTCATGCACTGTTGAGTTTGGAAAGAATTTGACCCCCCTTGTTTTTCCTATAGAACACCTGGAACTAATCTGGATTACATGCCACCTGAATCCAAACTTCTTGCCCTGGATGGCATGCTAAAAAATGTTTCTGGTCTGATGTGAATATTCCAATTGAAAACTCCTGTTTCATGGTAGGGCACCAGGAGTATCGAGATATAGAAAGCATATGTTGCATCACCTAAGACATGCTAATATAGGAAGTATGGGCTCGAAAAATACAGTAAAGAGAAATCAAGATTCAGGACAGCATGGAGTATTCACTTCTGTTTGATCTTTTCTTTATTTTTATTTTAAGGTTAACCTACTCCACCAAAGCAGTTACCAAGAAAACACCACCACAATCTTGAGTATCGAATCGCACTCCTTCAGAAGCCCTATTGCTGCTTTACCCAAAATGAAAAATCTATGGAAGACACTCACCCTACTACTTCATGCATCCCCACCCTCCCTTCCCTACCGATAAACATCCATTCTGATCTAACCCTGAAACAGTAGCTCCTTTCTCATCCAACCTGAAACAATAGCTTGAATTTGCTAGCTGCTGCTACAAATAGTTAGATAGTTGCACAATTCCCAGTATAAACGAGGATTGAGTGGAACATACAACTATACCTTGTACCACATTATTGCAAATGTACAGAAAGGTACCATAATACAATAGTGCTAAAATTACAAATTGAAAATAAATAGAGGCGGTGATAAAATAGGGAAGCAACAATGAGCTTTGGCCAAGGTTGATTTAGATTTAAATCTAAATCTGGAGAGTGGGGTCTGGCAATAGGCACCAGAAGTAACTCTCTCTCTCTCTCTCTCTCTCTCTAATGGTATAATTCATCCCACATAGCTCAAGCAGTTGGATGACAATAATTATTTGACCATGAAATAAGTAGTTAAATCTTATTAACTGAATAGAAAATCAGAAGCTATCCAGAACTGAAGCAAGAAAACTGCATGAGCTAGTGCTATGCCCCACCCCAACCACACACATGTGCAAGGTAGGTCCATCCCCAAGCAATTAATGGCTTTCATACTGAAAAATCGTGTTAAACAGTCTCAGTTTTGACCAAGGAAATTCACAGAAAAAAGCATTCATCTACGATAGACTGATAAAAACATTTCTGAACAGGATTTTCTAGCCATGAAAAAGAAAAATACCTTCACAATAGATATGGCAGCGGAAACTGGATCTCTAACCCCCAGAACAGTCCAAACCAGAGAATTATCTGAACCAGCAGGTATAATTCCAATTGGTATGGAAATTCCTTCTTTCTGGTTATCTCTACTAAGCAGACCATTTAGAACCTGCATGATTACAGAGGTCAAATAGCTTGTTCAACATACAGAAATAGACAAGTCACCAGATAATGTCACTATGCTCTCATTGAACACTGCCCAGATAATCCTTATAAGAGCAAATCATATTTTGCAACAAGTATCCTTGAGATTTGTAAAAAAATTACTTGCAAAATAATCTCAGAATTTAAGTTAGGCTTTCAGAAAAGGCAGGGAACGTTATTTGTGGGGTTCTTGCAAAAGTGCATGCATCTGTGAATGCATGACAGAGATGGAGGGAGGAGCCAAGGAGGGAGACCTGATCTCCATGAATGTGTATCCTCCAATCAATGACTAAGTAAATTAGAGTCAGAAATTTGGTGCAACCTGGCAGGGCTGCATAAACAGCAAAAGTTCAGCTAGAGAAGGACTGAGATTACAGTATAGAATTCCAAATAAATGAAATCATCCTCACCATGCAAAATTTTCCTCTCCTTTATACCCAAAAAAATCCTAAGTTCTGTGTAATTGTGTGTTCTAAGTTCCCTTCACTTCAACAGCATCTGCTATTGTTTACCAATATCTAACAAATTTTCTCTACTCTTCAACTATGGGCATTTTCATCAGCATGCTTAGATGGTGATTGATATCTAACAGCAAACAATCCCATTCTCGAACAAATAACTAATCTAGACCAGGCCTTTTCTCTTTACCACGAAAATCTGCAACATATTCATATCTACATAGTCAAATACAACAAGTTGTCACAACATTTGCTATTATAAATTGCCTTCAATTCTTAAATGCAGCTGATTTTGATGAAAAAGCCCAGCCCAGAAACCTGAAAAATTCAATAATGTAAACCAAGGCCCAACCTATGACTGGGAAAGCTCTGCTTCATTGGAAATGTTTTGATGCAGGAAAACTTGGTCATGATACGATGTAAATCTTTATCTCTTAACAAGTATCAGATACAAACCACTGCAAAGATCTAGATTTATTTACTCTTCCTCTCAAACAGATCTTGTTTCTTTTATCATGTTCTTCATGCCTAACTGTTAAATCATGAAAAGTAACTATCAAGGTCATTAAATCAAATCCAGGACAAGGGCATGGAGTGCATGGCATGGTTAAATGAAGTCCAAGCAGGTAAATTTTATTCATAACTGAACATTCAGTAACAAGAAATTAAAAATGGTTATTTTCATGAAAAGGTAAAAGACTGACCTCATTAATAATTCCATCACCACCAACGCATATAATCCCTGAAAGAATATGTAGTTGTCAGGGTAAAGATGAAAGATGTAACATGTTATAAGGTGATGCATTGAGTAATAATACCATCAGGACAAGTGCTGATATCAACAGTAGAAGCAAGATTTTTAGCATGGCCAGCAGATGTTGTTTTGACCACCTCCAATTTAAACCCTGCAAGCTGTCACAGTTTACACTTTCGAATATAAATGATTGATATCAATATATATCAGGGAAAAGTGTGCATTAATTCACCAAATGAAGTAATGCAAGAGAACAATCATACCAAAGAAGAAAAGAAACATGAAGTAAGTAGGATTAAAAAACAATGGAATATCTATTAGATATGTTTATCGATTTAGAGAGGTGATTCATGCTTTCATGGGCAAGTTGAGGTGGAGGAAGTAGAGTTTCATGCTTCATTGGATTATCGTGTATTGGAAATTACATGAAAACTGCGAGCAAATACCAAGAACAGTTACGGACCTTAAATATTGGTTCTACTATTCCATGGAAAACTTTAGTTGAACGACCATGTCCAGACCGTGGATTTAATATGACAAGCATTTTGGGAGGGCACTTGCACTTGAAGAGAAGCTCAGGGGGAGGGTCAGTGGGAAGCGACTCAGAAGAAGCTTGCTTTTTTGATGAAGCCAAGGGATGAGGCAAACAGTTAATATAGCATTGCTGATCAGCAAATCCACCGACCCATTGAAGTGCCTCTTCTATGCTAGAAGCCAAGAAACGGTAGTCTTTGCGAGTTCTTTTAGGTTTAATAAAGCAAGACAGCCCACGAGAGCTCTTTTTTATGGGATAAGAATGCACTGTAAAATGTCTGAGACCAACATTGTATGACACCTGTCAAAGCCACATGGGGGGGGGGGTCATTGCTCTAGATCTCTATGGTAAAATCTTGAGTGCAGTTTTTTTGTTTTTGGAATGAAATGAGGATATTACCGAGATGACATGCTCAAGATGGAGCATATGAGAACCCCAAACTAAAGCCTTGCTTGTAAGCTTAGCATCAACTGCTTGTTGGTTGGTAATGTCAGCTTGGTCTTTAGTAGTATTGCTATGATAGGAGGAAGAGGCACTTCTCTTATCCAAAATGAGTTTCCCAGAGAAGACAGCATAGCCTAACAAATCAGAGTTTTCGTCTCCTCCTGCAGCTGCTCCTCCACCTATGTCTATTTTGAGCTCATCAATCTTGGGTTGGTTGAATGGAAACGGATCATCAGCAACGACCTCCATACTCCTCTTGGAATTGGAAGCAGCAGCCTTGAGCTTCTTGCTGCGTTTCTGTTTCTCAGGAAAAACAATTGGGGACGAGTGCATAGCTATTTGAGAGCACAAGCTCAATCTCCGCTGAGATTTATTACTATTGTTGGTAGTAGCAGTAGTAGCGTTGGAATTACTACCCGGATCATTCCTAGACACGGCATTCCCACTCTTGCTTGGATGCATATCTCTGCGTTTGTGTAATAGAAAAAGAAACAACAAGACAAGGGACTTGTGATGATTTTCGATACACTTCTGTGAACATCCGACAAATTGTGACAAGATTGGAATGGTTGAATTTCCCTTGGTAAAATTACTTATTTAATAAAAAAAAAATCAAAGAACTTGTAAGGAAAATGAAATCTCACACTCTCACATGACCTGGAGGTGATACGATGACGATGACCAATATGTAAAAAATCCAAAATTGAGAACAAGAAAGGGCACCAATCAATTCAATCAATGATCAGATCAACCTGCAAAAGTTCAATTCAATTCCTTGGGTTATTATTATTTTTTGTTACCTTTTCCGATTAGATTAGAATAGGGAAAAAGGCAACAACACGGAAAAAGAGGAACGAAAAAATTACCTTAGAATGATGATGATGTCTGTGAGATTGTCATCCTCATCTAGGCTCTACTGATGCGCTCTCGTCTCATCTCGTCTCAGGTGAAAATGAAGCAATTAGTATCATCAGGTGATGTGAGGTGAGGAAGACGAGGAAGATTCGTTAGTTGGTTCGTTCATTCAAGGCTAGAAAGTGGAAACTAGCATTCGGGTTCGGGCCCCTTTATTTCGGCCTCATATTATATTACCACTTTCTATTACCGGATATTACTTCCATGTTTTTTTTTAACAAACCTCAATTAAAAAAATAACCCCAATCTCGTAAGCTTGCAAAAAGAGCTTAATCTAGGTTGATAATAATGTTATTAGTTTGTATTTTTTTTTCTTTTACATCTTATAAAAAAACATATTTAATGTGTATCTTAAATTGAAGTTTATAATATAAATTTAAATAAAAATAATTTACAATAAAATTATGATATAAATTTTGTTTTATCGTGAAGGCATGCAAGTCCAAAACTATAAAAGAGTTTGAAATGTAATAAAAATAGATCAATTTAGAAAATTAAAAGACTAAAGAAAGCAAACTTACTAGATGGAATAATAATATCCTTATTCATATTGCTAATATTGTTAATGATTGATAGATAAATAATAATAAGCAAAGATGCAAGCGAGGAAAGGAAATGAAAAAAAATCAAATTTAAATAAATAATTACTTTATTAGTTATCGATGTTTACTTGTATAGATAAATAAATAATATCACCACATATTATAAAAATAGTAATAGTAGGCAGAGGTGGACAGGCAAGGTTGAGTGTATGGATTGATGATTTCATCAAGTTAGGTATCGGCTACTACACGACACAAGTAAAAAGAAGCAATGTGCACAAGGATTGTTAAGAATACAAAATAAAAAAGTACTCAACAGTTTTGGAAATGACTACATTCTTATTGAACAATCTAGGTAAATAAGTGTAACCAGAAAAAGTCAAGAAACACTAAACAATCCTAAAGAATAAGGCTTATTTAAACTAAATACTAAATCTTAATAGAGTAAAATCTTAAATAGAATCCCTTACTAAAACCTTAACTTTCTTTTCATTCCCCCCCTTAAACTAGCTCCCGACTATAATTGGTTTAATTCAAGAATTTGGCAAACTCCCGACTCCGAAGCCTTTGAAATAAGGTTGTCAAAAACGCATTTTTGACACGGCACGAAAAATACAAAATAAACTCGAATCGTAAAAACGGATCGTAAAATCGTAAGAAATTTTAAAATACATTAAAAAAATAAAAATTCATGCTTCAAATAAAAATTCCTACATAGTTCAAGGCTTCAAGCACCTTAAAATACATGTTTCAAATAAAAATTCATACATAGTTTAAGACTTCAAGCATCTTAAAATACATGGTTTAAATAAAATTCATACATAATTTAAGTAACTTTTCATTAATTAACAATTAACAAACTTAAAACAAATAATCTCTTGGTGTTCAAGAATATGCACATGCACCAAAACGTCATTTCTTTCCCTTTCTATCTTCACATAATTGCATGATAATTCCATGAGCATTAAAGTTGGGCAGAACAAACAAGATAATCAAGCAGATCCATATGCCCATATGCAATCTCACCACAGATCTTTTAAGCACAAGATATTCCAATTGCTTACTTGTTGTGGTGCATTATGACCCTTTAGGACTGCAAATCCTTCATTATCAAGAGGGATGTCAATAGATGGCCATTCTGACCGAATGAAAGCGCTTATTATCCCAGCATTTCCATTCTCGAGAAAGCCCGAGAAGATGATGAACACCAGTATAAGTTGAAGCAACATGGACTGTGTCTCAACAACCTTTAGCATGATTATTGATCAATCAACCAATAACAATTCAATAGTTGCATCCCATAGTCAATGAAAACAATCAATCACAACGGAAAATCAACAAAAATAACCTACTATCCATGTTTAACTAGTAATTCTCCTCTAAAACCATATTTTCCAAAAACAAATAATTCAACAGCTGCATGCAAAATCAATGCTAATATATCAATCAATCACATGGGTAAATCAATAAAAAAGAAAAACAAACACTACTATCAATTTGGACCAGTGATTTCACTCTAGAACCATATTTTCATTCCAGGATTTCAAAACCTTTTTTAAGCTCTAAGCTCAAATAATCCACACCAACCAATTCTTTGTACAATCGATTTCCAACTCTAAAATCAAACAAACACAAGCCGTTTTGAAATCCTTCCATCAATCACAGCTTATTCACAGAGCAGAACCATTAAGTTAAACATAGCCCCCTGATCTATCAAAATTTCTTTTCGATTTCTTCCTACAAAATCAACAGAAAATAATAATAATAATAATAAAACCCATAAAATCCTCTAAATTTCTTCCCGATTTGAATAATTTCATGTTGCATACATTTTTTCTTATCACAGTCTACTTCTGGTCTATCAAAATCTAAACTTTCATTACCTCTAAATCATTAGCAAACCAAACCGATATTAAGCACAATAATTATCAAGAAATTAATTAAATTTAGTTCAACTAATCAGCATATAACAATAAAAAGGTGACATATTTTTCCAAAACTCTCTCAGCAACGAAACAAAATGACATTATAAATGGAACTTACGGTGTGGAGTGTAGACTATAGAGGAAGTCGTTGATGATGGAAAAAACAAAGACCGTTGTTGATGAAGAATGAATAGTCTGAAGATTGAAGAGCGTTGCCGCTGTTGATGAAGAGGAAGCCGTGAGCCGTTGATGATGGGGAAGAGGAAGCCGTGAGGTGTGAGTTGTTACCAGGAGAGCGCTGTCGTTGTTGATGAAAAGGAAGAGGAAGTCGTCTTAGCGTTAGGCCGTGAGCTGTTAATAGAGAAAGAGATTAGATTTAGGGATTTATAATTTTTCTTCTCTGTAGATTATTTGTGTATCAGCAGCTGAAAGAGATGAAAGAATGCGCAAATCGCCAAATAGCCGCTGGACAGTTGGAGCATACGATTTTACGAGTCAAATCGTGATTTTAACAACCTTGCTTTGAAACACATTCAATGTGAGGGGTTTTGTCATCACATTTGCGAGCTGATCTTGTGTCCCACAATAAACCAACTCAACTACTCCTTCTAGTGTGAGATCATGAAGAAAATGGAAGCGCATATCAATGTGCTTGCTTTGACCATGTAACACAGGGTTTTTTGATAGTTTAATTGTGGATCTATTACCCTTTTTAACCCTAAACCCTAAACTCTAAACCCTAAACCCTAAACCCTAAACCCTAAACCTTAAAATCCTAAACTTTTTTTTTGGAATAAAAGTTAAGTTGTATAGATCCAAAAAAGTACATGATACGAGAGGTATACCACAAGTATTACAAAGGACCTGAAAGGTCAACAAAAAGGAAACAAACTTGTACATCGAAAGAAAACATACAAAGCAACATAAACTGTTCAAGCGGTTGATATAGAAATAATCAAAACTCAGGTAAGATCACCGCTCAACTGGAAGGTAAAAAAGATGGTGCCACATGATGAGTAGCTGCGCGAGTTTTCATCTCGGGGATATCCTTCTTCTTTTTCCTCCTAGTAACAAGTGTAAATCTAGTGTCATCACATCCAACAGATTGTGCAGCAGATAAAGATTCTGGAGGACGTGCTCGAGATGGTGTCATCTTAGGTAAATCTGTGGTAGGTACCCTAGATGAAGAACTGGTTTCAGAAGAAGATGGCAAAGACATTTGCTTACTAGTAGTGCACACATGCAATTTTAGTGGCGATGTCCTAACATGGTCGTTTGTGGACAATGGAGGAGTTATCGATTTAACATCACCAAGATTAGATGGCTTCAGCTGACTCTCAGCTGAGGAATCAGAGGTTGACTCATATGTGTCTGTCTCATCTGAGGAATCTGTATCTGTCTCAGATGAGAAATCTGAGTCTTCAGAGGACATCTCATCTGTGTTTGTGGAGGGGGAGGTAATGGCATTACCTTTACCCTGATGACTAGGAGAGGCATCACCGTTAACTTGCTTATCACCTGTGTTTGTGGCAGGTGAGGCATTACCTTTATCCTGATGACTAGGAGAGGCATCATTGTTAACCTGCTTATCAGCTGAAGGCTGACATGAGTGACAAAAAACGTTGCACTTTTCACATCTTTTCGGCTTCCATTCATAGTTCACATGAACTTCTTTGATAATATTGGAGAACTCAAGTTCAAATTTGTGGACAAATGGTAGAGATGCATCTACCTCCACACACAACTGCACATCGTCTAAGCACTTACATCCAAGTGTCAACTCATCACAAGAGAGTGGTTGACCAACCATACTGGCTACCTCACTTAAACCCTCCTTTATCCATAAAGGAAAAGGTAGATCATATATCTGAATCCATACTGGAAGTTTGGTGATCTTGTTCATGTCGAAGACAAACCCAGAATGCCATTTCTGAAGAATAATAGCTTTCCCACCAAACATCCAAGGACCATTTTCAATGACCTTTTGTAGCTCATCTTCTATTTTGAAACGAAACATTGTAAACCCATTGGCCAAGGATGTCACATCCTCAAGGCCAAACCTCTTCCATATCCTGTGAGCAATTGAATTCATAGCAGAATAAGGAAGCTTAAAACCAGGAAAAAAACCTACTAAGCAACGATGCCATACCGCAGAAGACTTCTCCCATAATCCCTTAGTCATTTTGAGACGAGAGCCAACCGGCTTACGAGGGATGGGGTCAAGAGTGCATCGAGTGTTAGAGTCAGTAACTCTTATCTTATTGGCCCAAAAACCAGAGGGGGGAGTGGGTCGGGTAGAGGTTGGGGAGGCTGTGTTTTGGTGTTGGTTTGTGGGATGTTTAGTGGTTGAGGGGGTGGTGTTAGCTTTGGGTGTTTGGGTTTTCGGGTTGGAAGCCATGACAGATTCTGGCAGAGCTTCAACCAACAATTATTCACCAAAAATTCAAACAATAACAAATCCCAACGGTTTAAAGGTAAACACACATGTTATACAAAACATATACAAAAATCAGCACATTTTAACGGTTGGATCTCCATAGATCTCAATTATACCAAAACTAACCTGAGATTGACGACCTTCTGTTGAACACGTAGAAAACGTTGCTGGAGGATTTATTTCTAATCTCCACCGTTCAGAATGTGTATCACAACCAGGTGCATCATATATCCAAAGATAAGCTTGATCCAATGGTAGAAAAAGGATAAAAAGGTCGGCGGCTCTGACTGTTCCGAGAGGGATTTTTCCAGAAATCTTCAATTGACTAGATTTCGCAGGAGGACTCAAATATGGACGATCCCTTTGGTCAAAATGTAGGCAATATAGATTCGCACAACATATCCAAAATTAAGGTTAATCCAACGGTAGAACAAGGAGAAATCGGCCGGCGACTCTGACAGGTCTAAAAGGGTTTCTAGAAAATTTCAAATGGTCAGATTTCTTAAACGGCAGCAGCTTTGAACGATCCCTCCGGTCATAATGTAGAAAATAGTGAGGTGCACAACATAACCAAATCTTGGCCTCATCCAACAGTGGTCGCCAGAGATATGGCTGTCGGAGCACCGCCCCTTTGTATCTTTCCACTCTAACCTCTCTCTCTAGCTTCTCTCTCTAGAAGAGCACAAATGAACCCCCTCTAAACCCTAGACCCTGGACTCTGAACTCTAAACCCTGACCTCAAACCAAAAATCCTAAAACCCTAGAGCTTAGACCCTGGATGCTGAACCCTAAACCCTAAACCCTTTTTAACCATAACTTCTAACCCCTAAACCCTAAACCCGAAACCCTAGGGTTTAGGGTTTAGGGAGGGAGGGAGGGTTTAGGGAAAAAAATGCAGAGAGCATGGCTGCTGCAGGCGATATGAGTCGCCGGCCTGAGCTTTGCTTCAATTGCCACTGTTTTCAGCCTCTCGCCATTGCAATCCGATCACCTCAACCATCACCACCTTTTCACCGAACCATTTTCCACACAGAAGATCTGACAGCCCCTACACACTACCATAAAACTTTCAGCCATAGCTACCCCGTTTGCACTACCACCCTCTTTTGATCTTTTACCACAATTATATGGTCGTCATCCCCACCATGTCTCCTACCAATACTGCTAGCAAACTTTCCCCTAACAATGATCAAACTTTGTAGGCTGATAGAGTTAGGATATCTGACTCTAGCACCCGCTTCACTCTTGACAATATCCCACGACAGCCAGTTGGGCATCGCCTAAAGGTATCAGAAGAGATGTTGCTTGAGAATGCTGCACAATGGACTCGCTGTGTGGTTGGTTTCTTTCCCGGATATAAAATGCCATACCATGCTGTCAATAAGATTGCCTCACGGGTATAGAGGCAGTATGGGCTAGAACATGTCACAACCACTGCTAATGGTTTTATAATCTTTCGGTTCAACACTGAAGAGAATATGCATGCGGTTCTGGAAAAAAGGCCCTGGATGTTTGGTGGCAAAAACATCATCCTTCAACAATGGCATTCGCGGTTTCAATTTGACAAGATGGTTTGCCTTTTCCTCTTTGGTCCAAGCAAGGTTTAAGCTTGGCTGCAAGTATGGTAGGAAGGCCTTTGTCTTGCGATGAGCAAACTTATAATTGCACTCGGTTGGAGTATGCAAGGGTATGTGTTGAGATTGATGTTGCACTTCCTTTCATTCGAGAATTTGATATAGATAACCCTCTGTTTGTTGATCCTATCACAGTGACCGTGGACTACGAATGGAAGCCTACTCGCTGTGACAAATGCAAGGTCTTTAGCCATTCTTGCACATCAACCGCAACACTCAAGCAACAACCTACCTCTAGCAAAGGCAAAGGAATTGTAGGAGCTCCAAATCAGCCCTACAATCCAGTTGATCTCGGTAATACAACTCCCACCCCACCCTTTGCCACCCTAATTGATCCCTTCTCAAGCATCACTAAAGCTATTCCATCGGCTACACTGGACAAAGGCAAGGGCATGGTCGGTGTTACAGTTCCTCCCACCTCTGCTGTTATGGATCAAACAATTCCCACATCAGCCTTACCCATCCCAAAACCAGTTCTAAACACCATTACTAGCACCAATCCCTCTCTGCTTATGGACCCACAATCTCCCCATCCATTACCCTTAACCACCAACCCAACCACTACCTCACCAGCTATTCCGTTGGTTCCTCATGATCCCCTAATAGCAGAAAGATATAATTCTTGTCAAGAGTCAGATACTGCCCCTCCTCTTTGCAATATTGATAATGATACCGGTCACCAGGCACCAAGTTTCTTGGACAATGCACCATGTCAGGAGAGCAAAATCGACTCTTTGGGAACTCATAGTGAATCTACACATGTAGTTATTGACACTACTGGGGAGACCTCTTCCACATCCATTGCTGCCCATGATGCTTCCCCATCTTCTTCTCCAAAAACAACTCGAAAAAAAGAAAGGGGGAAGGAAGCGAAAGGAGGTTAAGTACCTCTAATCTTGTTGTTGTCTCTTACTATTCAATAAATGTTTAATATTGGTAGCTGGAACACATGGGGCCTTAATAGCCTCCAAAAATAGAAAACTGTCCGTGAATGGACACAAAAAAATGATCTTGACATCTTTGGTTTACTTAAAACCAAGATAGGAGGCGCCAATTTAGCTACAGTAGCAGCCACTCTGGCCCCTCTGCACTGCAATTTACTTCCAACATCCATCATACTTCCCATTGCCGTATTCTAGTAGGTTGGAATTCTCACAAACTCAACCTCACTTATGAAAACTCCTCTTCCCAATGGCTTTCGTGTAAGGTCACTGCCCCATCCCTCATTCAACCTCTCAAAATCACCTTCATCTATAATCATAATACACCTGCTGAAAGAACTCTTCTCTGGAATCACCTTTGCCATGAAAGCTCTCTTAATACTGGAATCCCCTGGCTTGTCATGGGGGACTTTAATGCTATCCTGCATACCGATGATCGTGTAGGAGGAGACATGCAATGGTATCAGCATCAAGATGATTTCAGACATTGCATTCGTCAATCAAAACTCATCCAAATCCCTTACACAGGTCCAAGATTTACATGGCATAATGGCCAACATGGTTCTCATACGATCCAAAAGAAATTGGACTGGATCTTTGGCAACCAATGCCTGTTATCCACATGGCCAGCAGCTCACTCTATTTTTCAGCCACGCCACATATATGATCATAGTGCCATGATCTTCAATCTTTTGCCCGTTAGCTGCAAAAGACAGGTTTCTTTCAAATTCTTGAATCTATAAGCAGATAGAGATGATTTCATGGCCACTGTTACTTCCTCCTGGAAAATTCAAGTCACAGGTTCTCCCATATATATATATTCACTACTAAGCTGCGTCTACTCAAAACTGAGCTCAAGCAACTCCATCGGCAACATACCATCCACATTACTAGCAGAGTCATCCATTCTAGAGATGAATGGAATACTGATCAGTCTATTCTAGCTGCTAATCCAACTTCATCAGAAGCTATGGACAATGAAAGAGCCACTGCTAACCACTACATGCAATTATGTAAGGATGAGGAATCATTCTTTTGGCAAAAATCCAGAATACAATGGCTACAACTAGGTGACAAAAACACAAACTTCTTTCATAAATCTTTGCTACACCGACAAGTCAGGAATCACATCCATAGCCTCATGGATGCTACAGGCACCCTGATACATGACCAGATGAAGTTGGGAAAGATGACAGTTTCTTTCTTTGAACAGCTCCACAGCCACCACTTACAGCCGACATTACACCACTTTATACTCGCACCATCTCTG
The DNA here is from genome assembly GCF_000002775.5 of Populus trichocarpa. NCBI lineage: Eukaryota > Viridiplantae > Streptophyta > Magnoliopsida > Malpighiales > Salicaceae > Populus > Populus trichocarpa. The sequence goes on along the minus strand of NC_037292.2, from coordinate 17,478 downwards.
CCTCATCCACAACTGCAATGCTTCTTCCCATAAGTAATGCTGAAATCAAGACAACACTATTCTTTATTCCTGACAACAAAGCCCCCGGACCGGATGGTTACAATGTTTTCTTCTTCAAGAAATGCTGGTCTATTATTAGGGATGACTTCATTGCTGCCACCAGGTACTTCTTTACTCATAATTCACTTCCACGTTATGTCAATGCTACTAGAGTAGCTCTTGTGCCAAAGGTTGCAAATCCTGACAGCATGAATGACTTTCATCCTATCTCTTGTTGCAATGTTCTTTACAAATGTATCTCCAAGATAATTGTATCCAGATTAAAACATGCTCTAGATGAGGTCATTGGGCCTTCACAGTTTGCCTTCTTGTCGGGAAGAAATATTTCAGATGCAATTATGCTTACTCATGAACTTATGCATAACAACCTGTTAGAATCACCTTCATTTATGGCCATAATACATCAACAGAAAGACAAACCCTATGGAATTACATTGTCAATGAGAGTACCCTAAACACCTACCCTTGGACTATGATGGGAGACTTCAATGCGATCATACATGCAGGGGATAAATCGGGTAGGGATGCATCTTGGCCCCGATATCAAGATGACTTCAATAATTGCATCACGCAATCTGAGCTCATGCAAGCCCCTTACACCGGCCTCAAATATTCTTGGCATAATGGCCAACATGGCAGCCAGAGCATACAAAAAAAGCTAGATTGAGTCTTTGGTAATCCTCAACTATTTTCTACTTGGCCTGCCACTCATACACTATTTCAGCCACGCAGCATTTCTGACCACAGTGCTATGATTCTAAGTCTTCGCAGTCCAAGTAAGCACCCTCACTCTCCATTCAAATTCCTGAATATATGGGCTGATCGCAGTGATTTTATAGCCACTGTTGCCACCTCTTGACAACTTCCTGTACGTGGCAATCCTATGTATCAATTTACCACTAAGCTGCGGTATTTGAAGATGGACCTGAAACTATTTCATCGGCAGAATACCAGTAACATCACGGGCAGAGTTACCAATGCTAAAGCAGAATGGGATGCAACACAATTTGATCTTGACAGGAATCCAACATCAGAGGCAGCAAAATCTACTGAAAGAACACTTGCCACACAATACCAGCAACTTTATAAAGATGAGGAGTCCTATTTCAAGCAAAAATCCAGAGTACAATGGATGCACCTTGGTGATAGGAACACCAGCTTCTTTTATAAATCTTTGCTGCACCGCCAGGTCAGGAATAGAATTCACAGCCTGCATGATGACACAGGTAACTTCATTCATGATCCACAGGAAATAGGAAGGATGGCATCCACATATTTTGAGCGCCTGCTTTGTGCCCCATAATTACCAGTGACTGAAGAGCTTAATCCTATCTTTCCAAATACTATAACAGAAGCTTCCACTGCTGCCACCCTCACTCCCATTACTGATGATGATATTCAAGCAGCATTGTTCTCCATTTCGGATGCTAAAGCCCAGGCCAGACGGGTATAATGCATTGTTCTTTAAGAAAAGCTGGGACGTCATTAAATATGACTTCATTGCTGCCATCAAATATTTCTTCTCCAACAACTTCTTGCCCAGATGTGCTAATGCCATAAGAGTTGCACTTGTGCCGAAGCAGGAGCACTCAGTTTGTTTGAATGACTTTAGGCCCATATCTTGTTGCAATGTACTTTACAAATGCATAGCCAAGCTCCTTGTTATCCGGTTAAAAGCAGCACTAATCGATGTTATAGGCCTCTCCCAGTATGCTTTTATTCCTGGCCGTAACATCTCAGATGCAATTCTTCTCACTCAAGAGCTCATGCACAATTATCATCACAACAAAGGTCCAAGCCGGTGTGCACTTAAAATTGATTTGAAGAAGGCTTTTGATACAGTAAGCTTGGACTTCATCCTCGCAGGACTACATGCTATAGGCATTCCCCATGATATGGTAAACTGGATCAAGACTTGCATCACCACTGTCCACTACACTATCAACATCAATGGAGAATTGCATGTCTTTTTCCAGGCTACAAGAGGCATACGACAAGGTGACCCCTTATCACCCTACCTCTTTGTATTGGCAATGGAAGGATTGAGCGGCATCATTCACCAATCTATCTGCAGCAGCACATTCCAATACCACTGGCGATGCCAACCCACTAAAATAACACATCTTTGTTTTGCAGATAATCTAATGATGTTTTGCCATGATAGGTTTAGGGTTTAAGGTTTCGGTTTTTAGGTTTAGGGTTTAAGGTTTAGGGTTTAGGGTTTAGGGTTTAACGTTTAGGGTTGAGGGTTCATGGTTCAGGGTTCGGGTTCAGGGTTCGGGTTAGGATTTAGATTAGGGTTCAGGGTTAGGGTTCGGGTTCAGGGATCGGGTTCGGGTTCAGGGTTCAGTGTTTAGGGTTTAGGGTTCAGGGTTCAGGGTTTTGGGTTTTGGGTTTTGGGTTTTGGGTTTAAGGGGAGTTCATTTATGTTCTTCTAGGGTTTAGGGTTTAGGGTTAAGGGCTTAGGCTTTAGGGTTTGGGGCTTGGGGTTTGGGGTTTTGGGTTTGGGTTTTAGGGTTTTAGGTATGGGTTTTGGGTTTTTGGTTTGGGTTTTGGGGTTTGGGGTTTTAGGCTTCAGGGTTTCGGGCTTTAGGGTTTCGGGTTTTAGGGTTTGGGGTTTGCGGTTTGGGGTTCGGGGTTCGGGTTTAGGGGTTAGGGTTTCGGGTTTGAGGTTTGGGGTTTCGGGTTCGGGGTTGGGGTTTCGGGGTTCGGGTTTAGGGTTTAGGGAGGAAAAAAAAGGATGAGAGAGCAGCTGCCATTGGCGACTTCGAGGAAGACGACTTGCTGGCCCTGTATTGTTCACCGGTGAACCCCATCTTCTCTGCCATACCCACCATCTTCATCCCCATCATCTTCTCCCTATTCTGACCGACCACAATTTTATTCCTGTGCCAACATCACCCCATTCACCATTCCCACTTTCACCTTCACACTGCCTCGCCTCGCTTACCATGTCTCAGATCCACCAAAAACCAGACGCCCTACATCCCACTATGTTGAAAACCAAACCCACTGCCCATAAAACCAAACCTGTCGCCGGCCAATCCTCTTGGGCGGATAGAGTTCGTGTTTCGGACTCAAGTACACGGTTCACTCTGGAACAACTACCACGACAACCAGCAGGCCAAAGTTTGAAGATCACAGAAGACATGCTTCTGGACAACTCTGAACAATGGCATCGATGCATGATTGGTTTTTCCCCAGGGTTTCGAATGCCTTTCCATGCTGTTAACTCCATTGCCTCCAGGGCTTGGAGTCAATATGGCTTAGAAAGTGTTATGACAACCTCTAATGGATTCATTATCTTTCGTTTTAACACTGTAGATGAGATGCATGCTGTTTTAGAGAAGGGACCATGGATGTTTGGAGGTAAGAACATCATTCTTCAACAATGGCACCCAAGATTTCAGTTTGATAAAAACAAAATAACCACTCTCCCAGTTTGGATTCGCCTCCATGGTTTGCCTTTTCCCTTGTGGTCCAAGCAGGGACTCAGCCTTGCAGCAAGCATGGTTGGCCGGCCACTATCTTGTGATGAGCTCACTTATAATTGCACTAGGCTAGAGTATGCACGGTTATGTGTTGAAGTGGATGCTGCTTTGCCCTTTGTCCACGGCTTTGAGATTGACAGCCCCCTTTCAATTGCCCCAATCACTGTTACTGTTGACTACGAATGGAAGCCACCAAGCTGTGATCTATGCAAGGTTTTCGGCCACTCATGTCAAACTACAAAACCACCCATTGCAGAGGATAAAGGTAACCCACTTACAACCCCTCCTACAATTGAAACCAGTAACCAACCAATCACGCCCATCATACCGCCTCAACCAGCACCTATCCCTGAACAGACACATCTAGTTCCTCGCCTAAAATCCCCTCACTGTACTCCACCATCACCCAAGCTCCCACCACCAGTAGCACAAAAACTTTCCCCTCCCCCTCAACAACAAGCCAAACCGTTACTGCTGCCTACCACAGACCTAGCAGCACCAACAGATATGGAGGATTGTGACTCTAGCCAAGAATTCGGTAATGAACATCTTGGCATCCAGCATCATCATATCAATGCATTGCATGCAAATATTTGTTTTGAAAGTAAGATGGATTCTCTATGCAGCACTAGTGAATCCTCCTTTGCTGATAAGGAAGTTTCAGCTGAGGCTTCGACCTCTGTTATCCCCCCAAATGCAGGGCCTGTGCAGTCCCCAATTCCATCACCAACCACTACTAGGAAAAAGAAAGGGGGCAGGAAAAAGAAAGGGGGCCCGGGGCCACTAGTTTTTTTCTTTGTTTACATTACCATTTGAATAAATGTTCATAGTTGGCACTTGGAACATATGGGGTCTCAATGGCTCCCAAAAACAAAACAATGTCCATGCATGGACACAAAAAAACACTTTAGATATCTTTGGCCTTTTGGAAACTAAGATTGGTGCTGCCAATCTAGAATCCATTAAAACCAAGCTTTCTCCATCTCATTGGCATTACCATTCTAATATCACTTCCTCTTCAACATGCCGTATTCTAGTTGGCTGGAATACACAAAAACTCCACCTTACCTGTTTTCATTCAGCTTCCCAGTGGTTAACATGTGAAGCAACCTTACCAAGTCACCCTACTCCCATCCGCCTCACATTTGTGTATGGTCATAACACACCAGCCGAGAGACTATCTCTTTGGAGATACATTTCACAGGAGAGTTCACTACACACTTGCACCCCTTGGCTTATTCTGGGAGATTTCAATGCCATAATGCAAGCGGGCGATCGATCAGGAGGGGTCACTAATTGGCCAAGCTACCAGAATGACTTTAACACCTGCATCAGTCAATCAGCTCTACTGCAAGTTCCATATACCGGACTCAAGTACACATGGCACAATGGCCAACATGGAAGCAACATCATACAAAAAAAGTTAGACTGGATCTTTGGCAATCATTGTTTGTTCTCCACTTGGCCTGCCATTCATGCAACATTCCAGCCTAGGAGTATTTCCAATCACAGTGCTATGATTTTAAATCTCCAAAGGCTCAACAACCATCAACAATCACCGTTTAAATTTATGAACATCTGGGCTGAACGAAGTGATTTTCTCCACACTGTTGCATCCTCTTGGCATGCTCCTGTAACTGGAAATCCTATGTTTCAATTCACATCCAAGCTGCGCCGACTAAAAACTGACCTGAGGCAGCTTTACAGGCAGCACACAAACAACCTCATGGATAGAGTCAAACAAGCCAAAGCATCGTGGGACGAAGCACCGTTTTACCTTGACCAGCATCCAACTTTAGAGACTGCACAAATCAATGAACGCACACTTGCTACACAATACATGCAACTGTGTAGAGATGAAGAATCCTACCTCAAGCAAAAATCCAGGATACAATGGCTGCAACTTGGTGATAGGAATACTGCTTTCTTTCACAAATCATTATTGCATCGCCAGGTTCGAAATATAATTCATAGCTTGCAGGATGCAGAAGGTAATGTTGTCCATGATCAACAGGAAATAGGGAAGATGGCATCCATTTATTTTGAGGATCTACTCACTGCCTTACACCCCAAAATAAATGCAGAGGTCCATAGTATTTACCCTAACACCATCACCGAAGAATCTAAAGCTGCAGCTCTCATGTCAATCACAGATGATGATATCAAGGCAGCTCTATTCTCCATCTCTGATTCCAAAGCCCCTGGCCTAGACGGATATAATGCACTATTCTACAAGAAAAGCTGGGACATCATCAAAGTTGATTTCATTGCTGCTATCAGGTATTTTTTCTCCAACAATACTCTGCCCCGGTGTGTAAATGCTACCAGAGTTGCACTGGTGCTAAAACAGGAGCTCCCAACATGCTTGAATGATTTTAGGCCAATATCCTGCTGCAATGTTCTCTATAAGTGCATTTCAAAGTTACTTGTCATCCGGTTAAAGGTAGCTCTTTCAGATGTAATAAGCCCCTCCCAATCTGCTTTTATCCCTGGACGCAATATATCTGACGCAATTCTCCTTACACAAGAGTTAATGCACAATTATCACCTCAACACCGGGCCAGCCAGATGTGCTTTAAAAATTGATTTGAGAAAGGCTTTTGACACTGTTAACTTGGACTTTATCATGGTAGGACTTCATGCGATAAGCCTCCCGCACTGCATGATACGGTGGATTACTACTTGCATGACCACAGTCCACTATACAATAAACATAAATGGTGAATTACATGGCTTCTTCCAGGGGACCCGAGGCATTCGTCAGGGCGATCCGCTTTCTCCATATCTTTTTGTATTAGCAATGGAAGGCTTGGGGGGAATCATTAAGCAATCAGTCCAGCACAGTGCCTTTAAGTATCATTGGCGATGCAAGCTAACCAATATAACACATCTTTCTTTTGCAGATGATTTAATGCTATTCTGTCATGCTGATCTCGAATCAATCATGGTACTGAAGTCCAGTTTGGATAAGTTCTCTACTCTATCAGGGCTCACCATTAACCTTGCCAAAAGCTCACTTTATTTATCAGGTATTGATAGAACTATGCGTAGCAGAATCAGTGATCACATAGACATTCAGGACAAAACTCTTCCTGTACGGTATCTAGGAGTCCCTCTCCTCTCCTCTCGGTTAACTCACACTGACTGCATGCCCTTAGTGGAGAGGATAACGGCGAGAATACAGTTGTGGACATCTTCATCCCTCACATATGCTGGTCGGCTGCAACTGATAAAATCAGTACTCTTCTCCATCCAAGTCTACTGGTCTTCCATCTTCATACTTCCCGGTGCAACCATCAAAAAGATAGAAAGCATCCTGACAGCTTTCTTATGGCGAGGAACATCACTTACCCCTACAGGAGCAAAGGTAGCTTGGAATGCAATATGTTATCCGCTGTATGAAGAAGGATTATGAGTTAAAAAATTGAAAACATGGAACCAAGCTGCAACTATTAAACACATCTGGCATCTCCTCACAGATAAAGGTTCCATATGGACAGCTTGGATCCATGCAGTTCTTTTGCGGGGCAGACCATTCTGGCAAATAAATATACCATCAAACCCTACTTGGTCGTGTAGGAAGATTTTACAGAGCCGAGAATGGTGCAGAGGATGGTTTATTACACATATTGGAAATGGCTTCTCTACTTCTTTATGATATGACTACTGGCTACCAAATGGAACGAGACTGATAGACTCTTTCTCTCTTCGATCACTCACTGCTACAGGGCTGTCTTGGAACGCACGAGTATCAGCCATCATCACTGGAGGACACTGGAACTTTCCTATAGGCACACCTCAATTACATGCACGCTGGCACTCCATCCTCTTTCATCCGAATCCCCACCTTGATGACCAGTATGAATGGAAGGGCCATGATTCAGGGAAATTCAGCATACACTCAGCATGGGAACTTCTTCGTGAAAA